>NC_090187.1:1692897-1695397 GCF_024679245.1 Pseudorasbora parva | reverse complement strand
TGTAAACATGATTTATTCTGCTGTAAAGTTGAGCATTTTAACATGAGCTAAAATGTGTAGTAGCCAGAGCCTAGTGGCCAGTCCATGAATTACAGTTTAAGTCACTTCTGTGTTTCAAGCAACCTAGACTCAATGGCAAAATATACCTGTGGCAACGTTTTTGCAAACCACAAAATAAATACCAATACGTACACTGCAATTTCCAACAGAAATGAACACTAGAGGCAGTAAAACAGCATTTTTTTATCGTTTTCTTACCATAGTCCATGATTTGTGAAAGAATACATTTTGTGTCTCTTTTGTGAGTTTGTGTCACTTAACCAGCTCCATATGTTCGGCTTCTCTGACGCACCAAGCTTCCTCGATAGCTTCGCTGGTGCAGATTTATACTCTTCATGCTGAAAGCTTGGGAACGAATCCCGTGAGAAACGAGTCCCAATAAAAGAGCTCAGCGACGAGTTCACAACACAAGCTAAACTGACATGGATACAAGTTCATCTGTCACATTTGCTGTTGTTAACACTATTGGGTCGGTTTAGGGTTTAGTGCGGGTGTACGTTAAAAAATCAACGTAGCAAAACATGCCAGATTTTTTTAAAAAAACTACGCTTTTAGCGCCACCCAGTGGACATTTCACTTTGAAATGTTGCGATATGCACGTATTGGTACGGATTTTGTGGTTTGCAAAAAACGTGCCACAGGTATGTTTTTCCAGCGACCAGAAGGTTTCCGCACTCATAAAAAGTTTTAATTGAAAACAGTGTGGTGTAAACGTGTAAACGAGTTTAACATTTTCCAAATTTCACTTAAGCAACGTTTCAGCTAATTTCTCACCGTGTGTCTTAATTAAATCCTGACAGTTGTTTTTAACGCCAAAAGAGGGTTCAAGTTTTTAGTAAATGTGGCCTCATCTTTTTTCACATTTGAACCCTCTGGTGTTTTCTGGAAATTCTCTGATTTTGTGCTTTTTTCTCTTACTTATAATCAGAATCAGAATCAGAAAGAGCTTTATTGCCAAGTGTGCTTCACACACAAGGAATTTTTTTTGGTGCTGAAGCTTCCAGTGCACATAAACAATACAATACAACACGGTAATAAAAAATTCTAAGAATAAAAATATGAAGAAAAATATGAACAGTATAAGGTCATGGTTACGTTTAGTCAGAAGACGTAGATTATGAGCATTTACAGTATTTGGGTGGAGAGAATAAATATAAATAATAAATAATATAAGTAATATAAGTAATCACCTGAGTTTAGGAGATATTGCACTAAAAAGTGGGAATAATTGCACTTACAGGCATTTGCCTTGCGGGGGGGGGGGTTAACTGTTCAAGAGGGAAATGGCCTGTGGGAAGAAACTGTTCCTATGCCTAGATGTTCTAGTGGCCAGTGATCGGAGTCGCCGTCCTGACGGTAAACATTTCCATGGCTAAAGTCTGATTACACTATATTCAGCACAAACTCAATATGTGTAACAATATGGGTAATATGCGACAATTATATGTGAGCAGCGTGTATGCAAACGTTTTGAAAAAATTGTTTATGGTAAGTGAAGAAAAAAACAAAAATTGGGTGTAAACCCCATACTGACTATTTGTTCACATGAGTTTTTAAGAACTGGATCTTGTAATATTTGCCTTCAAAATGATGTGAAAATCATCCTTCCCACTCATCAGACATTAAAACGACTGGAAATGCTGTACAATACTCAAAAAGCATTAATGACCAGTTGTTTTAAGCGGAAAATAGCTGGTCTGATATGAGTTTAACATTTTCTAAATTTCCCTTAAGCAACGTTGTTGAGAAATATAGGGTGCAGCTTTAATTTCAATATCTCTGATTTTAGGCAGATACTTCTTTACATGTTGGGGTTTTATAAAACCGACACCAGTAGGTTGCATTAACAGGTCTGAAATGAGGTTCGTGATAATGGAGCCTGAATATACAAAAACATCCAGTATGTCTTCAAGCACATTGAAAAGGTGAGAAGATTTGGGACAGCTGTTGGTAGGAATGTGATAAAGGTAGGAGAAACTGTCCCACAGCAGTACAACGCTTCATGAATCTTCCTGGGAAAGGAAAGCATGAAGGGACCCTTTGCTGAAAAATATCATATTGCATCTGGTCTGCCCAAGGCGCGTGAGACTCGCCAATTTGTAAGTCTGTGGCTGGATGAGACCAAAATTGAACTTCAAGCCTCAGTGCTGTAAGTGCTTTGTTTAGTGCACAGCTAACACATTGTGATGGCGGCGTCGTCTCTGTGACAGAAACACTCAAAGACAGATGGATTGTCATTGGAAATCTTACAGAAATATTCACTTAAATACACAGTAATTCTGTGCTAAGCAATAAAATCTGAACGGATCCAAGTTTTCAAAAGCCCTGTGCTCTTTAGAAACTAAGAGGAGCTTCAATCTATTTTCATCACGAATAAATGATTGTTGCTTGTCAAAGAGAGAGAATCCACTCCGCAGGATGTTAATAGAAAAGTTTCAGA
>NC_090187.1:1542809-1692697 GCF_024679245.1 Pseudorasbora parva | reverse complement strand
CGCTCTCACACACACGGACTAAAAGTATCTCAGGCTTGCACAGTAAGCACACACATCCCCTGTGGGTCCTGCCCTCGATGTCTCCAAAATGGATACTTTAATAAGGCACAGTTTCTCAGTTTTTATCACCCAACATACACAAACAAAAATGTATTTTTAACCGCACGCTGGGTCAACAGTGAAGCACAATTGAAGGAAGGTTTCATGTACACACTACCGGTCAAAAGTGTTAGAATGGTAAGATTTTTAAATGTTTTAAAGAAGTCTCTTCTACTCACCAAGGCTGCATTTATGATAATAGAAATACAAAAAAAGCTGTAATATTGTGAAAATAACAGTTTTCTACAACCTGTCCTCCAAAAACTACGACTCTATAGGTTGTTTTTTAAGCACCTCGTTGCAACCTATATTTGCGTTTTAACGTCATGCACCCTCTAGCTGGCGTAAAAATATTGTTTTTAATTTACAACTACACCCCATCCCTAAACCTACCCAATGATTTATAGTCACACACACTTTATGAGCACACGTGTTCCCTGGGATCGAACTCACGATCGCATGATCACATGTTGCTGTAGTGCAATGCTTTACCAACTGAGCTCTGCAAAACCTGAAATGTTTAGCGGATAAAAGGGAAAAATGCTTTCAAATCAAAGTGTCCTGCTGTCAATAGGAGGAGAACGTCTCAGGTTACGTATGTAACCCTAGTTCCCTGAGGGAACGAGACGCTGCGTCGAAACGCTGTGAGAACGCCTCTGCGTTAATGCGTCGTGAAGCGCCTGTAGAACCATTCCATCGGAAAAAAGATCGATCGTCGGCGTGATGACGTCATCGACCGGAAGCTATAAAACGTCCGTGAAAACAAACAGGAACTAACTTCTGATAAAGCCTGAAGTAAGTGATCACGGACACGCCGGGAGTATGGCAGAGCGACGCAGCGTCTCGTTCCCTCAGGGAACTAGGGTTACATACGTAACCTGAGACGTTCCCTTCCGGGGAACTCGAGCTGCGTCGAAACGCTGTGAGAACGCTTATACCCACATCGCCATAGGACCAAGTGTCTCGTATGTGTGAAACCGAAGCGCACACGGTTACGAGAGAACCTGTGCCCCTACTGTAGATGCCAGGTCTAGCTCGTAGAACCTGACGAAGGTAGAAGGAGACGACCATCCGGCCGCGTTACATATATCATGGAGGGAAGCCCCCGACAAAAGTGCTTTAGAAGCAGCCATACCCCTGGTAGAATGTGCCCGGACAGCCAAAGGAGATGGCTGCCCGGCAGCTTCATAAGCAAGTGAAATGGCCTCGGCCACCCACTTGCTCATCCTCTGCTTGGATACAGGAGCCCCCTTCTTAGGGGGTCCGAAGCAAACAAACAATTGTTCAGTTTTTCTCCACAGGGCAGCTCTGTGGACATAAGTATCCAGTGCCCTCACCGGACACAGCAGATTTAATCTTTCCTGGTCTGACGTCAAGAATGGAGGAGGACAGAAGGCTTGTAGAGTGATGGGGCCCCGTGGGCTCGTAGGAACCTTGGGGACATAACCCGGCCTGGGATGCAGAAATGCTTTCACCATCCCAGGCGCGAACTCTAGACATGAGGGCCCTACTGACAGGGACTGAATATCTCCTATCCTTTTAAGGGATGAAATGGCCAAAAGGAAAATAGTTTTCAGGGTGAGGAACTTATCCGAAACCTCCTCCAAAGGTTCGAACGGAGGTCCGGACAAGCCCCTCAAAACAATGGCCAAGTCCCATGCCGGGACCCTCGAGTGCATAACTGGCCTCAACCTTAATGTGCCACGAAGGAAGCGTGTAATTAGAGGGTGTCTTCCAAAGACACTCCACTGCAAGGGACGTGGACAGCGCCCAAGGCCGCCACGTACACCTTAAGTGTGGAGGGGGTCAACCCTGCAGAGAACCTTTCCTGCAGGAACTCCAGCACTGTACCAACCGGGCAGTTAACTGGATCCCACTGGCGTTCTCTGCACCAAGCTGAGAAAAGTCTCCATTTCAAAGCGTACAGCTTCCTCGTGGACGGAGCTCTGGAGTGTAGGATGGTCTCTACGACCTCGGCCGAGAGACCCTCCTCTATGAGCCTAGCCCCCTCAGAGGCCAGGCCCACAGTTTCCACATCTCCGGGCGTGGGTGCAGGAATCTCCCGCCCGCCTGAGAGAGTAGATCCCTCCTGGTCGGAATCTCCATCGGAGAGCCTTCCAGGAGAGATATCAGGTCCGAAAACCATACTCGGGTCGGCCAGTTCGGGGCCACTAGGAGTACCTGGGCCCCGTCCCGGCGTACCCTCTCCAGAACTCCTGGAAGCAGAACAATCGGGGGGGAAGGCGTACAGAGGCAGCCTCGGCCACTCCTGTACCATGGCATCCAGCCCCAGCGGAGCCGGATGGGTCAGAGAAAACCACCGCGGGCAGTGAGAGTTCTCCGCCGAAGCGAACAGGTCTATCTCTGCTTTCCCATAAACCTTCCATAGGAGCTCCACCACCTCTGGGTGGAGTCTCCATTCCCCGGGCCTCGGCCCCTGTCTCGACAGGTTGTCTGCTTCCTGGTTTAGGGCCCCCGGGATATATACTGCCTTGATTGACAGCAATTTCCCTTGGGCCCACAGGAGGATCCGATGTGCCAATTTGTCCAACGGACGAGACCTCAGACCCCCCTGGTGATTTATATAGGCCACCACGGACGTGTTGTCTGTTCTGACTAGTACATGGTGGCCCCTGAGGTCGGGCAGGAACTGTTTCAATGCAAGAAACACTGCGAGCATCTCCAGCCGATTTATGTGCCAGTGCCGCTGATGTTCCTGCCATAGACCCTGGGATGAGCGACCACTCATGGTCGCCCCCCAGCCCGTGAGGGAGGCGTCTGTCGTTAGCGTTACGCGACGAACATGAGCCCCCAACACGGGACCCTGAGATAAAAACCCCGGGTTTTTCCACATGACCAGAGCACGTAGGCATCGCCGCGTGACTTTGATCGTGCGGAGCGGATTTCCCCTCGGGGAGAACCCTTGTGTTTTGAGCCACCACTGCAGTGGCCTCATGTACAGTAGGCCAAGAGGTATCACGTTGGACGCTGCTGCCATGAGACCTAACAGTTTCTGGAACTGTTTCACAGTGACGGCTCGGCCTAGCTTCTGTTCTTTGGCGGCTGCCAGGATCGACGCTATGCGTGTTGGCGATAATTGCGCCCGCATAATTATCGAATCCCAGTTCACACCTAGAAAAGTGGTTCTCTGAGCCGGAGAAAGCACACTCTTCTTGGCGTTCAGCCTCAACCCCAGCTTCGACATATGGGCGAGAACAGCATCTCGATGCTGAACCGCCATCTGCTCTGTATTCGCTAGAATCAGCCAGTCGTCGATGTAGTTCAGTATGCGGATGCCCTGAAGACGCAGCGGCGCCAGAGCTGCATCCACACACTTGGTGAACGTGCGGGGTGACAGTGCTAGACCGAAGGGAAGTACACGATATTGGTATGCCTCTCCCCCGAAGGCAAACCTCAGGAACTTCCTGTGATGTGGACGGATGGAGACATGAAAATACGCATCTTTGAGGTCTATGGTGACAAACCAATCCTCCGATCTGACCTGCGCTACAATCTGTCTGAGTGTAAGCATCTTGAATTTGAGCTTGGCCACCGAGCGATTCAATAGCCGCAGATCTAATATCGGGCGTAAGCCCCCATCCTTCTTCGGCACGATGAAGTAACGGCTGTAAAAGCCCGACTCCCTGCTGGGAGGGGAAACCCTCTCTATAGCCCCTTTTTGCAGGAGTGTCTCTACTTCCTGTGCCATTACCAGAGCCTGCTCCGGGCCCACCACTGTGGGTAGGACACCGCAGAAAGGAGGTGGCCGACTTCTGAATTGTATGGCATACCCCTTTTCTACTATCTGCAGGACCCACTGAGATATATTTGATAGACGTTTCCATTCGTCTAGAAAATCTACTAAGGGAACCAGCCTCTCGAGGCTGGCCTCTGGTGTATTTTGAGCAACAAGCACAGTGCCCTGAAGCGGCGGACCGGCAGGGAACAACTGACTTGACTGCTCGGGGACCCCCCGAAGGGGGTGCGGACCACCCTCGGGTGGCCCGCGGAGACCGACTGCGCCCCGGCATTGCGGCAGGGTTGGCAGCGCGGCCCCCCGAGGGTGCCGTAGGGAAACGGGTACCGTAGGCAGGGTAAGCACCGTTTCCCTACGGGAGGAACCACCCTCAGCGTCCTGACGCTTCTGGCGTCAGGAACGCTTCGACGAGGCCTTCTTGGCGATCAGGACTGTCCGCAGATCAGCCCTGCCCCTCGAAGGCCTCGTCTGAGAGCGCCGCCCCTGGTCCCCGCGCTGAGGGGGAGCCCGAGCGGCGACGCTCTGCTTCTGTTGTGCCCTGTGAGCTGAGCTCGTACTCGGCTTGGGCTGCCTGATGTCAGCGGCAGCCCCAGGGACCTGGACTCGGAGAGGGAGAAACTGCTTCAGCGCCGCAGCTTGTTTCTTTGACTCCTGGAACCTCTCGGTGACAGTGTGTACTGCGTCACCGAAGAGGCCACCAGGAGACAGCGGCGCGTCGAGCAGAACGCTCTTCTCCCTCTCTTTGATTTCGGTGGGGTTGAGCCATAAATGTCTCTCCGTAGCCACCAATGCTGCCATCGAGCGGCCAACACATCTGGCCGTCTCTTTGGTGGCCCGGAGAGTTATATCAGCTGCTGTTCTGAGCTCATTTATGACATCACCCCCCACTTCATCGCGTCCATCTAGGTCCCTAAGCAGGTCAGCCTGATACGCCTGCATAATTGCCATGGTGTGAAGGCATGCAGCAGCCTGACCTGCAGCCGAGTACGCTTTGCCCACCAGCGCCGACGTTGTTTTCAATGGTCTGGTGGGCAAAGTCAGGGCCTTTAGGGACGATGCCGAGGAAGGCGAGAGATGGCTCGCAAGCGTCTCTTCTACCTTTGGCATCGCCCCATAACCGTAGTGTTTCAGCCCCATGATGTTACTATAGACCGTAGTCTGAGGGCTGAACACACGGTAGGATGCCGGTCTCTTCCATGATGTTGCCACCTCGGTGTGCAAATCATGGAAGAATGGCAGGCCCCGCCGCTGAGGTTCTGAAGCGCGAGCGGGCAGGAATCTTTCGTCTAATTTACTAGAACGTCTCTTTCCTGCCTCAGATCTTTCTACGGGCCAGTCGATGTTTAATCTGGCCACGGCTCGCGTTAGAACCTCAACGAGCTCATCACTCGCAGGGGACTGAAGTGGCGAATCTTCAGTCGCGATGCTCTCAACGTCCACCTCCTCGGAGCTGGATAGTTGGAGCACCGGCGGCTCTCTCGGGGGGGAAGAAACCGCAATGCGTGCTTCCAAGCCCCGAGAAGAACCGCTGGATGGAGCGGGTGAGGGCAGAGATAAGGCAGCGCCCGTCTCAAACCCCTCCGCAACATCCAATTGTGAACCCCACGACTGCAGCCTCCGCTCTGCCTCGGCAGCAGCGGGACCAGAGCCGCGGGGAACACGAGCCGAGGCACCCTCCTCGAAGAGTGCCCGGCGGGGAGCGCAGCGTTCTCAGTGGCATACGCTCACAGTGCTCGCAAGCAGCCCCCTCGAGGGCTGCCTGGGCATGCTGCGCTCCCAAGCAGGCAACACAAAGAGAGTGTGTATCCCCACTCGTGATGTAGCGTGGGCAGGGATGAACACACCTCTTAAAGTTACTGCTTTCGCTCGCCATTTCTCTATCTATTTTATTTTCTCTTTTTTGTGAAATATATATGAAATATTTAACAAAGGGTGGAAAAACTCTTTCAATAGACAGACAAAAACACCAAATAGACAGACAGGTTCACACAGATCGCTTACTGAAGGCACAGAAGCTGGTTCCTGTTTGTTTTCACGGACGTTTTATAGCTTCCGGTCGATGACGTCATCACGCCGACGATCGATCTTTTTTCCGATGGAATGGTTCTACAGGCGCTTCACGACGCATTAACGCAGAGGCGTTCTCACAGCGTTTCGACGCAGCTCGAGTTCCCCGAAAGGGAACTTTAGTAAACGCTCCTGTGCGTCGTATTTAATTAATTAAAATGTTGTCGATAGGGGCGCAACTTTAGTAAACGCTCCTATGGGTCGTATTTCAAGGAAGTGACAAACGACCTATATAGGCGTATTAGTTGGAGGACATGTTGGTTTTCTATGTGAATATATAGTAAAATGTAATGTATTCCTGCGATCAAAGCTGAAATTATCATCATTACTCAGTCTTCAGTGTCACATGACCCTTCACTAATCATTCTCAGATGAGGATCTGATGATACACACACTTATGATTGTTATCAGTGTAATTCTTTGATAAATAGAAAGTTTAAAAGAACAGAATTTATCTAAAATAATTAAAAGCTTTTGTAAAATTGTTCTACCTTTAGGAGCCATTTTTGCATTTGGATTATTCTAAAAAAAAAAAAAATATATATATATATATATATATATATATATATATATATATATATATATATATATATATATATATATATATATATATATATATATATATATATATATATATATATTTGAGCACGGGTACGTTTGTTAGATTAGGGTCTTTTATTTTGTAGGGACTTTTATTTTGATGGGTGGTGAGAATATTTGAAAAAAGAAAATGGCCGCCTCTCACTTTCTAAAAAAACTAAGGAACATGGAAAGCTGTTGGAACATGTAAGCACACAGTTCTTTACTTATTATAATGGCGGACCACTCTTAGTTGGGACGTATCGCTTAGCTTCTTTGCCAAGCTATTCGACTCATAGAAACTTAAGTTGTATCTCTTTGTGGTGGATGAGACAGGTTCCAGCCGATGGATGTACAGGGCAGGTGAGCAGAGCAAGACAGGCAGCAGACCGGTAAGCAGGTCGGTAATGGCAAACAAAGATGGACTCCAGTAGTCCACCAAACGATTGTTCAAAAGTTGAAGAGTAATGCAACACAGAGTAATTGAACCAAATGTAAATGTTTTGGGTCGGTAAGTATTTTATTTTATTTATTTAATTTGGGAAAGAACTTAAAGAAAGGAACACATTTATTCAGCAGGGATGCATTAAATTGATCAAGTGACCGTATATACATTTATAATGTTGCAAAAGCTTTATATTTTAGATAAAGGCTGTTCTTTTAAACTGTCTATTAATCAAAGAATGACACTGAAGACTGGAGGAATGATGATAAACTAAGCTTTGCATCACAGGAATACATTTTAAAATATATTCAAATCGAAAACAATTATTTTATATTTTGATAATATCTCTAATCATAAATGGAGCCTTGGTGTGCAGAACAGACTTCTTTAAAAACATTAAATCTCAACAGTGGTGTATGACAGAGAGAGGAAGATGCTTTGCTCTATCCCACTGGTTGTGTATTTTTGCAGTGCCGATGAAGGACGTCCTGTGTGTGAAAGACGTTTATCCGTGAGTAAACACCTTGTTTGTGGGGTGCTTCGCTAATATGAGCTAAATTAGGCCCGAGGCAGGCGCGAGTGACTCAGTCGAGCTTTACTCAGCACAGATGTGTGTTAAGAGCTCCTCGGCTTTATGTCTTATGCTTCGCAGACGCTCAGCTCTACTGTTGACGCCGTTTGTTCGCATGCGGTGTGTGTGTGTGGGCATGTTTTTGTGATATATGAGGACACAAATGTGTATGTACATGGGTATGACACAGGTAATATGGCCTTTTCCCATGTCCCCACTTTTCAAAAGGCTTATAAATCACACAGGAGGAGGTTTTTTGAGAAAGTAAAAATGCAGAATGTTTCGTGTGTGTGTGTGTGTGCGTGTGTGCGTGTGTGTGTGTGTGTGTGATGCGATGCTCACCTCTGATATCTGCTCTCGCCGCAGGATGACACAAAATCATACATACACACTAATTATCCTACAACACATCTATCTATCCATCCACCCATCCACCCATCCATCCACCCATCCACCCATCCATCCATCCACCCATCCATCCACCCATCCTTCAGCCCAAGAAAAGCAAATGTGACACTACATTCATCTAAAACTCTTTTTCATGTTATGTTTGTACTGTGGCTTATTTCATAGACTCTGTCTCCGTTTACTTTGAGCAAACAGCCCTGAGTACATCCAGATCATGTGCACACTGACTTTTTTTAAAAAATTCATACCAAAAAGAAAAAAGAAAAGAAAGACGACCCATCTGAGCCTTGGCGGTCACTTTCGCTCCAGCGAACTAAGACAACGGAAGCACAGAGATCATAATGAGAATAACGACAGTGTCACCAGACGGAAAGGAATGGCGTGAAAAATGGAATAGCATGTGGCGGAAGAGAAAGATGAGCGTGAGCAGGAAGCATGTGGGAATATAGGGAGAGGGAGAAAGAGAAAGAGAGGAGCTGACAGTAAACCCTGTAAATCCACTGGGCTTTTCAGATGCAGACGCAGAGCAGAAGAGACAACGGCTTTAGGGGCCAGAGAGCAACGGTCAGAATACCAGAGAGAGGGGGAAATAGAGGTATATAGAGAGAGAGAGAGAGACGGAGAAAGAGAGAGAGATTTAAATAAAGAAGGTGGCAGGGGAGGCAAACAGGCTGGAGCTGTCAAGAATGGTCTGTCTGGAGATTAAAATCAGGGGCTATTTAAAGACGACCAGCATGCAAAACATGCATCTCCCCTCATACATACCAATACACACTCTCTCTAACACACACACACACACACACACACACACACACACACACACACACACACACATGCAGCATGAACATCTTCAGAAACAGTCGGCTTAGATTAACAGAGATATACATGCTTCAACATTTTCCTGCATCAGCACACAAAGTACATCAAAATATGCTGACAGTGATTTGACAGTCAACATAAAACTGCAAGTGTAATTCATTTAGCTTCTGTGACATATAACTGAGTATTCATGCTAGTCAACGAGTAATTGATTTTATCCGTATAGGTCTCAAATGAGATCTCTGTAATGTTCCAGTTGCTTTAAATTATTAGACAAAAACAATTGAGATTAAACAGGCAGCAAAATGAGATGTTTGCTGAAGCCTAATGCTCCTCAGACAAATCTCTCTTGATAAAAAGAACATGTGTATTATTAAAATGAACATAACATAACATAACATAACATAACATAACATAACATAACATAACATAACATAACATAACATAACATAACATAACATAACATAACAACAAAAACAAGTACCTTTTCTAAAAGGTACTAGTACCTTTTCAGTTGTGTACCTTAAGTACCGCCGCAGTGGCAG
Source organism: Pseudorasbora parva (assembly GCF_024679245.1). Taxonomy (NCBI): domain Eukaryota; kingdom Metazoa; phylum Chordata; class Actinopteri; order Cypriniformes; family Gobionidae; genus Pseudorasbora; species Pseudorasbora parva. The sequence goes on along the minus strand of NC_090187.1, from coordinate 1,683,407 downwards.
CAATGTACCTTTGTTTTCTGACAGTGATGTTTTCTCAAAATGATCAGTCGAAAATTTCAATTTCAGAAGCAAATATTGAGTTATTGTTCAGAAGTATTTTCTGGAATGTATGCAAATTAACTAGATAAAGTCTCATTTGCATATTTAAACATCTCAGAAAACGTGTACTACACTACAACAGTGATCCATCAAGTATGATGGAAGTGACAGTTCACTTATCATAAAGAATAGCGAATAATAAATCATTTTTTGAGCTCGATCTGTTCAATGAATCTGTTGATTCACAAAACGAGTTGTAATGATTCGTTCACCAATGAGTTCAGCTTACTGACTCAGTCCAGTGGTTAACAGACACAACTGGAGGTTGAATATACATTTTTTTGCAAATAGTCATAGGAACTTTATGATGTGTTTGCATCCTTGCATTGTAATGTTTGAGTGAACTCTTTAATGAGTGAGTGTGAGGCTGCGTTCACACTGTAGTTCGGTTAGTTCAGTTCGTTTGGTCCGGACCAAAAAACTAAAACAAAACATATAGTCCTGGTCCGCTTAGCGCTCACACTGGCATTTATAACAGCGACCCTAAAGTTAGCGATCCAAAGGCTCAGGGAGACGCTCACAACCTGATTGGTCGGCTTATGTGACGTCAGAGCTGCTTACCGAACATTCAGAACAGCGCTGTGTGCGGATTAAATGCCATCATTTAATGCGTGAACATATGGCATTATTTTTACCAGCGGAGAACTCACGAAGAGCTCATAAAATGTTCAAAACATTCAAAACAGCTCCAGGATTTCCTCCGTTGTGCAGAAAAGAGACGCCGTTCTGTCGTCTGTGCCGACTAATGGCCAACATGAGAAGAACCAGGTTTGCTTTTGTGTGTTTTTTCTAGCATTTTCGAAACGTTGCTCGTCGGACCAAATATTGATGAGGCTCTTCCTCGTTGCTCTACGTTTGCCCTCTAACGTTAACGTTACTCATTCTGGATACACCGATCAATCTCTCCGCCTCGTCCAATCAGCTGACTCTGCGTCTCATCTCGTGACATCACGTCCTGTTTTTGGTTCGTCTACATGTCTTTGGTCCGTGTGGCGTTCATATATCAGTCGAACCGCACCAGAGTTGGTTTGGAAGCGGACCGAGACTCATCTTTATAGCGCTCTCGGTCCGCTGGTTTGGTTCGGATGGCAGCGTTCACATGTGTTCAAATGAACCGCACTAACCGAGCAATCGCACCAGGGTTCGTTTCAATCCAACCAAACATCACAAGAGTGAACGCACCCTAAATCTCTCTGCTCTGTCTGTCTCAGCTTTCTGTGCTCATCATATCTTTTGCCCATGACACGTTCTTTCTTTCCCTCTATTGGGCCTGCTTTTCTCTTTGACTCATTCTCTCTCTCTCTCTCTCTCTCTCTCTCTCTCTCTCTCTCTCTCTCTCTCTCTCTCTCTCTCTCTCTCTCTCTCTCTCTCTCTCTCTCTCTCTCTCTCTCTCTCTCTCTCTCTCTCTCTCTCTCTCTCATCTGTCAGGCACAGGCCCATCCCATCCACTGACTCATCAGCAGCTAGTCACTTATCTCCTTCTCTCCATCCCTTTCCCAGAAGGATAGATCTCTCTCCTCTTCCCTTTGTTTCTCTCCATCCGCAGACGAACGGCGAGAGGTGTCAGAGTATGGCAGAGACACCGAGCTCAGACCCAGACACAGAGCTATTCATAATTCATAAAGCCATGTCTAACCCTGCGTTTCATGAAGGATCTCATCCAGAACATGTTCGCCGACACGCAGAGCCATTCACCCACCGCACGGGTGCATTTCAAACGCCATAACAACTTTATTACCGAAGAAACCATAAAAAAAACACCAAAGAAGCTTTCATTGATAATACGTGTTCAAGTCAGGGATGCAAACGGGTAAGGGGTAAAAAAGGTGAGAACATAGAGCTATATAGCATTCCCAAAGTCAGGACAATGTATATGCATACTTTTAATGCCCATTTCTAGACACTATTAAGTATCGTTGCTCTAATTCTAACAGGTAAGAGGTTTTTGTGTCTTCTATAGGGCAAAACAACCCTTTATCAAACACAAAAGTCGTAAAAATGTATAAAACACAAAGAAGCTCAGCTTAGCTTCTTTAATGAATCTGCCGTATCGTGTCTTTCAAACAATGCACTGATTGACAAAATGATATTGTAAACAAGCGTTCAGTATAAACAATATCAAACACGGGCCGTATATGATCTTTGACAAGTAAGGAGTTAACACTTAAAACTGAAGATCTCACTGGTCATTAATGCCATCATCCAGCTACGCCTGTTATTGTTTTCAATAAGCGACATCTAGTGGTGAAACTTACATACTGTGCCTTTAATGACAAATCATTACGATCTACGATTTATGAAGTAAATCTTTGAGTAAATGTGATGCTGTGCCTTTTTGGCAGGATATACTAGCATTAGTTTCTACTGCAATGGTGAAGGGCATGTTGTCATTTGAGTTCCTACATTTACATTTATGCATTTAGACTCTTTTATCAAAAGCGACTTACAACGGTGGACTACGGGAAGCGATCTGTCATGAACAGGCGAAAGAACGCAAAAAAAAAAAATGCTCTAAATACAAAGATTTGGATATTACTCGGAGTAGCAAAAAATAGAATAGGGAGGGAAAAGAGAAAAAAATAGTGGAGAAAGAGTTAGATTTTTATTTCCTAAAAAGAGTTCGACACAGGCGGTGTACATGTGTGGCGTATTTGTTGTTAAAGTGAGCTTCATTTAAACATCTGTTTGCTCTGTATATGATTACGCGATACAGATCATTAATGCAATTACTCTGAAAATATGAGCATTAAATGCACATGAATTGTGAGTTGTCCATGTTCCAGAGGCATTGTGAGACCTGAGATGCAGATCTATCATATAGACGTGTCATATTTCACATCTCTCAGCTGAAGTCACTCTAATAACGGCACTGAAAGCATGTTTGGCAGAATGCCGATGCCACTGAAGATTTTCAGCAGTGATAACTAACTGTGAAAGCAGGAAGCAGCTGTTGAGCTTCATAAAACTGCTCTTATGTGAGAGGTCCTTTGTTATTTCTGAAGCAGACGGAGAGAATGAAGCAAATCTTTCACTCCTAACCTCTGGACCTTTAAAGGTTTGAATGCAGATGTGCCCATGATCATTGAATCATGGCGTGTGTGTGTGTGTGTGTGTGTGTGTGTGTGTGTGTGTGTGTGTGTGTGTGTGTGTGTGTGTGTGTGTGTGTGTGTGTGTGTGTGTGTGTGTGTGTGTGTGTGTGTGTGTGTGTGTGTGTGTGTGTGTGTGTGTGTGATGCAAACAAATATATAATGCAAACAACACACACACACACACACACACACACACACACACACACATATATTGGTAGACATAAACATTTGGTCGCAATTATGAATATTTGACTATGGGATATACACTCACCTAAAGGATTATTAGGAGCACACACTAATACTGTGTTTGACCCCCTTTCTCCTTCAGAACTGCCTTAACTCTCCGTGGCATTGATCAACAAGCTGCTGAAAGCATTCTTTAGAAATGTTGGCCCATATTGATAGGAGAGCATCTTGCAGTTGATGGAGATTTGTGGGATGCACATCCAGGACACGAAGCTCCCGTTCCACCACATCCCAAAGATGCTCTATTGGGTTGAGATCTGGGGACTGTGGCGGCCATTTTAGTTCAGTCAACTCATTGTCATGTTCAAGAAACCAATTTGAAATGATTGGAGCTTTGTGACATGGTGCATTATCCTGCTGGAAGTAGCCATCAGAGGATGGGCACATGGTGGTCATAAAGGGATGGACATGGTCAGAAACAATGCTCAGGTAGGCCGTGGCATTTAAACGATGCCCAATTGGCACTAAGGGGCCTAAAGTGTGCCAAGAAAACATCCCCCACACCATTACACCACCACCACCAGCCTGCACAGTGGGAACAAGGCATGATGGATCCATGTTCTCATTCTGTTTACGCCAAATTCTGACTCTACCATCTGAATGCCTCAACAGAAATCGAGACTCATCAGACCAGGCAACATTTTTCCAGTCTTCAACTGTCCAATTTTGGTGAGCTTGTGCAAATTGTCTTCTCTTTTTCCTATTTGTAGTGGAGATGAGTGGTGCCCGGCGGGGTCTTCTGCTGTTATAGCCCATCCACCGTTGTTATCGTTTTCAATTATTATTATTTTTTTGTTGTTTTAATACTGATTCACTTTTTAATCATTTTACTGTAGGGCCTACATTTTACTGATTGTTTTATGATTATGGAAGCTTATGTTTAGCAATATTTTATTTGCAATGTAATCTGCAAAATGGCAATGCATTTTAGTATTTCAATTTACATTTTACATTCCATGTGTGCAACATTTGGAGCCAAATGATAATTCAAATTGAATAATATGATGCAGTGATTGACAGGCAGAGACTTAATCGGCTCAGATTGCATTTTCATTTCCAAATTGAATTTTGCTACATTCATTGTGGGACATATAATGAAAATGCAATCGCAAGTATCTTAACTGGGAGTGTAAATGCAATTAAGAAAAATAACATTGAAATGATAATTTTGCTAAAATTTTAGCTTGAACATGTAAAACCCATCTAAACTAATTTCTGTAATACATTTTAATTTTAATTGTGCAACTTATAAAGCATTAATATACAGTATGTTTAAATTGTATGTTAAAACCTGTGTTGAAAATAGCAAATGTAAATTATATTATTAATTTTATATATTTTGAATTATCATTTTTCTCCAAATGTTGCACACATGGTATGGAAAATGTACATTTAAATACTAAAATGCATTACCATTTTATATATTGCATTGCAAATTGAATATGGCTATACATAAGCTTCCATATATGATTCTTGCTTGGGGTCCAAAAGTTCATTTACCAGACGAGAAACACTTTATTTCGTTAGTAACTTTGCAAGTCAGATAATTCTACTTAAAGTCCACTAATACTCTAATGAGAGTTAGTTGACATATTTTGTTTTTAAATTAATGAGAGAACTGTAATTGCAAAGTTACTCATAGTTAGTAGCGGACTGTCTGTGTCTAAAGTAGACTATCGAAATAAAGTGTGAACAAGAAGAATCATTTGCAGTTCCACAATCAATTCCAGTCCATATTAATTAAATGAAATGAAAACAGCTCTGCATGTGTGATCTTCTGTAATCAAGAGCTTAGCAAATCCTCAAACACTTGCTGGACTAACAGTAAAATGCTTGTCAATAAATCTGAATGTTCTTCATAATTCACCACAAATCATTAATAGTTTTTCCCCGTCTGTAACCAGCCCACATTCTAAACTTATAACCCACTCCTATCAAATGAAAAATGTATTTGGAACTTATCTGACTTGACACCTCGGTCTGAATAACGGTGGACAAGGCTAATAATTAATGCTGTTGATATAATTGCTGCTCTGTTTGCACTGTCACACTGAGGCCTGCTGGAGTCAGAACGAGTGTCTGTTGTTATTGTACTGAGCCAAGTGGCTCTGAATCTAACTCTATCAGCAACATTTATTGGCCCTGTACCATATAAGAAACTGAATCTGGCTTTATAGTATTGCAGTGCAAACAGACATAATCACCCAAAGCACTGCATGCAAGTTGGCTAATATGAAATGAATTGGGGAATTGAATCAGATAACCTTGTGGCACAAATATACAAACTCTAAAAAATAAACAAATAAAAAGCAGATAGCATACACTATATTGCCAAAAGTTTTGTGACGCCTGTCTTTACATGCTCATGAACTTTAATGCTATCCCATTGTTAACCCGTAGGGTTTAATCTGGAGTTGGCCCACCCTCTCTAACAGCTCCAGCTCTTCTGGGAAGGCTTTCCTCAAGGTTTAGGAGTGTGTTTATGGGGATTTTTGCCCATTCTTCTAGAAGCTCATTTGTGAGGTCAGGCACTGATGTTGGACGAGAAGGCCTGGCTCTCAGTCTCCGCTTTAATTCATTCCAAAGCTGTTCTATCGGGTTGAGCTCAGGACTCTGTGCAGGCCAGTCCAGTTCCTCCACACCAAACTCCTCATCCATGTCTTTATGGAGCGACGCTTTGTGCACTGGAGCGCAGTCATGCTGGGACAGGAAGGGGACGGCTGATCCCACAAATTCAGGAGCATGAAATTGTACAAAATGTCTTGGTGAAGCGTTAAGAGTTCCTTTCACTGGAACTAAGGGGCCAAGCTCATCCCCTGAAAAACAATCCTACCCTGTAATCCCTCATTCACCAAACTTTACACTTGGCACAATGCAGTCAGGCAAGTCCCATTCTCCTGGCGACGGCCAATCCCAGACTCGTCCATGGGATTGTCAGACTGAAGCGTGATTGGTCGCTCAGAGAACACGTCTCACTGCTCTAGAGTCCAGTGGCGGCTGCTTTACTCCACTGCATCCCACGCTTTGCATTGCTCTTGGTGATGTAAGGCTTGGATGAGCTGCTCTGCCATGGAAACCCATTCCATGAAGCTCTCTACGCTGTTCTTGAGCTCATCTGAAGGCCACAGAAGTCTGGAGGTCTGGAGCTGTTGACTCTGCAGAAAGTTGCACACTTCTGCGCACTGTGACCCTCAGCATGCGCTGACCCCGCTCTGGTATTTAACACTTCATGGCTGAGTTGCTGTTGTTCCCAATGGCTTCCACTTTGTTATAATCCCACTAACAGTTGAGCGTGGAATATTTAGTAGTGAGGAAATGTCAGGAATGGACTTATTGCACAGGTGTCAGCCTATCACGGCCCCACGCTTGAGTTCACTGAGCTCCTGAGAGCGACCCATTCTTTCACTAATGTGTGTAGAAGCGTCTGCAGGCCGAGAGCTGGAGTTATACACCTGTGGCCATGAAGAGATTGAACACCTGAACTGATTTGGAGGGCTGTCCCAGTACTTTTGGCAATGTAGTGTATATATACCAATGTGTATTGTCCCTATTGGGTTTCAAAGATATTCTGATGCTGTCTCTTAAGATTTGTCATGTTAAAAGTGTAATATTTGCCGGTATTACCAGTATTTTACATGAACTTGTTCCTGGTGACATTGACCCAAAACTAGTAACAAAAGGATAATTATAAATTACAAATGTACTCACAAGCTGAACTACTTTAGTTGTTTTAGTGGATCTGATCCCAGTTGAAAACATGCCAGTGCAATGAGTGATTTTTTTTGTTTGAAACCATGACGAAAATTAACTGTTGACTCGGAAACTCCTGACAGTTAATGACCGAATAAATCCTATGATGCTAATAACATGTCAGCAACTGCCATTTGTAGCTTCTGAATAGACCCTCATTGTAGATTTAGAGTGTGTTTTAGGAGGTTAAGCGGGCAGATGGTTCCTCAGGGGACTGCTGCATATATTGTTGTGATTGTGTTTGCAAATAGACTCACCTTTGCTTCATTCAGATTACACTGCAACCATTGATTCAGCAAACTAACAAGTCTGATAAAGGTGCCACAGGCTTTCAGAGGTCTTGCTAAAGAGGAAAAGGAAGGAATGGATTGAAAGAGAGGATGATGGAGGGAAAAGACAGAGAATATTTATGTGCATGTAAGCGTGAGTGTGACAGCACTGATAAACTGATGTTGTGATCAGTGAAGTGTGAGTGTGTTGTGTCAGTATTCAACAGCTATATTTTCCGGCCTACGATGCAACAATTTTTACTTAATTTATTCTTCAAAGAAATGATTACTATCTAAACTGTTTAAATCTGTAACCTCCAGAGGCACACTGTAGCTAAATTAAAAGTTATTTAAAGCTATTAAATAATACATATCTTTCACTAAATATGTTTTTAAACTACACATAGAAGCAGCTCACAACGAGTTTGGCAGGATTTTTTTTTTCTTCCTTTTTTTCTTATTTGATTATTTACTTTACGAGAATGATGAAGTAGTGTTCACTGCCAACTGAAAGTTCATGTATCTGTGTTCGTGAACTTGCATAAACATATTTATATAGTGCTTTTTAAAATCCACATTGTTTCAAAGCAGCTTTACATTGGCTTCACAGCTGTTCTGGAAGAAAGTCATTGTCCAAGGTCAGTATCATTTCCATTATAAAATCCATTAGTTATTAATTTAGGGGCAATATACACCGTTCATAATCTCAGTTTAAACGTCACTACAAAAAAAAAAAAAAAGGTTATTTAAACTTAAAAGGGAAAGTGTTTTTGCTGCCTTCAAATTTTAAGTTTAGTTGACTTGAAATGTGAAGTTCTACTAAGCGATAACTTGGATATTTGAGTTGACTAAACTTAAAATGTTAAGGCAGCACAAACACTTCCTGTTTAACTCTTATACCCTGGGTCTTTAGTGACCCGGGATGTCATTCACTGCCCTCAATCTCATTCATTTTTTATAAAGATAGACATCAGCAATCACAGTATTCCTCAATCAATTCATTATAAACAACATAACAAGAAAAATATAACACAAATTTTAAAAGAAGGCCTGTTTTCCCAAACTTTTTTTTAGGAAAAATTGTATAGGATCGCTAATGACCGGAGGTGTGTAAAAGTGTACATACATGTGTTTTTTTTTTTGTTTGTTTGTTTTTTTTGTGCACAACAATAATTTAATCTTTAATGACACAGTAAGTGCAATTCACATTTTTATCCACAAGGTGGTGATGTCTGATACTCAATGATGAAGTGACGCTACACTCATAGTTAGCGCAGGCAGAAAACAAAAGAATAGGAAGAATCATCAGCAGAATTCGAAATGGCTCAGTGATTTACTGTACTGAACACAATCAAATATCACTGTCACTTGATGGTAGATGTGATCAAAATATTGATTCTGAAGATGGGGAAAATGATAGTTTTGAGAATATGTTTGAGATGCGAATATAAGGCAGGTGCTGAAAGTCCTGGGAAATGAGCTCTGACAAGGACCGTGATGATTAACCCTTCCAAGCTCCAAAAGTTAACAAAATGTGTTTTATTTGAATCTTCTGTAATCGCTACTCTAATATCAGGAGGGTTTATGTTATCGCTACAGGTAGAGATCCATAAGTGTTAGATGTCGATCCAGGTCGCTAAAGATCTGAATATGTGATAATGACTGACGAAACAGTCATGCATTTAGGGTTACGTTAAAACAACTATTTGTATTCACAAAAATGTGAATCTGTGAAAATGGTGACGGCATTCACACATATAATAATGTCCGTCTTTAGCCTGTAGGCATGCGCGTTTGAATGTGTATGTGTGTGGGTGCGTAGTCTTTCTTTACAAAGCGACATCGCCAATCACTTGGCATGCATGATACAGTTTTTTTTAGTGTTTCTAGTTCACTATTTTAATTCATTTCTGTGTAAAGCACTTTGAATTCCCATTGTGTATGAAATGTGCTATATAATAAACTTCCCTGGCTTTGCCTTGCTGTGTAAACGCACCCTAAGTTCATTTATCGATACAGCAGCTCTGGAGAAAACCGTGATGTCAGCTCAGTTCACAAACAATGCTGTCAAAGCAAGCAGATCAAAAATATTGTTAAATATTAAGTTTCCCCGACTATAGCCTTCATGTTTCTCATGAAAGTCAATCCCAGAATGTCCAAGCATTTTCAGCTGCATCGTTCGTTTTGAAATATTGCAGCCTTGAAACCCCAACATTGCTATTTTTTTTTTCATCCCCCCAAAAAATATGCATATGCTTTTAATAACCAATGTCTTTTTAAAAAGAAAATCCATCATCGATATCAAGGCTGGGGTTTTCTGAGGGTGAAGGATCCTTTACTCTTAACATTCTCTTAATGTAACCCTGCAAAAATATAATTCACATAAATAGTACAAGGATTTGTTTTTATGCTGCTATTGCCAGTCAAAAAACTCAGTGCCATTTGTGATCCTGGAGCAAAAAACAGTCATAAGGGTCTTTTTCTTTTCTTTTTTTATGGGACTTATACATTATCTGAACTTTGTTAGGACAATATTTAAAAATCTGGAATCTGAAGGTGCAAAACAATCTTCATATTGAGAAAATCGCCTTTAAAGTTGTCCTCAACATTGCAATATTTTTTTTCATCCCAAAACAAAATATGCATATGCTTTTAATAACCAATGACTTTTTAAAAAGAAAATCCATCAGGAAAGATCCTTTACTCTTAACATTCTCTCAAACATGCCGGTAACACTTTATTTTAAGGTTCAGTTATTAATTATTAACTAGTTGCTTATGATCATGCATATTACTAGGATATTGGCTGTTTATTAGTACCTATAAAGCACATATTAATGCCTTATTCTGCATGAGCTGATTCTACATCCCTTAATCCGACCCAATACCTAAACTTAAACGCTACAAAAACTACCTTACTAACTATTAATAAGCAGTAAATTAGGAGTTTATTGAGGCAAAAGTTGACGAAATTCCTAACATAAACTGTGAATATTGTTCCACAGCGCAGCTGACTTTAAACTGCAACACCCGCTGAGATTCATCTGAATAATAATACACAAAATCAAAAAGCTTTGTTCTCTTGATTAAGCAAACGGAACAGCGTGAATCGTGTTTCTCAATTCAGGCAATGGTGTCGATGTGTTTGTCTCATCTGGACGCCCTCCTGCTTCTCCATGCCCTACACCGAAGCATTGCATCACTGATTGTAAAGCGTTACCTGGCTGTGTCAAGCCAATTCTGATGATTGAGGCCTTGAAAATGTCCAAAACAGAAAGGATGGAGAAATGGAAAAAGATTTCCTGCTGCTTTGCTTCATGCCATATAAAAGCAGCTCTGAGAGCAAAACAAATAAATGGCTGGCTTTCTTTCTTTCCTTATTTATCCAGAATGCTGGAATTGTCACTTCAGTATGGTAGAGCAGGTTACATTTGTTGGGTAATGATATATGGGATTTACAAAACGAGAACGTGGAAGCTATTTAAACAGATGCAGTGTGGGCCAGAGAAACATCGATCTGATGGCCTGTATCAGTGAGAGAAAGGGAGTCTATGAACGAGACGGAGAAAGAGAGCTAGAGAGTCTCCCTCATGTTCTCCCGCCCGATGCTATTTTAAGCCCTGATTTTGCCCAACGAGTGACAAAGGCCAAAGCACAGTCTGGGAAAATAGGATGTCTGGCAGAAAACTGCAACAGAACGCATCCAAACATAAAATGACATATTAAGAGACAGAAATTTCCTCTGTTCTATCCACTGATGAAACATGCGCTGCTCGTGTTATCCACTACTGAAAGATTTCCCACCTGCCTCTGCAGTGTGATTTCATTAGCTATACCCTACATATCCATGGTGCAAACATTCATTAATGCACATGAAGGCAACAGGATGTCTTTTGATTAGGGGTGTCCCCGACTAAGGATTTACACATTCGAATCAGAATTTCCGAATCTCTCTATGGTCAACCGATAGTCGAATCATCTGTGTGCAAACCATAGGCCAAAAAAAATAAACTGGTTGGGATAGGCAGGACACTAGTCAGCAGGAGGCTAAGACTATTTTTATTTTACTTTACACACGGCACACAGCCACCACTTTTAATAAAGTGATCAAAACTAGGCTACAGTACACATTCGAAAATTAAGCTGTCTCTCATAACATTTAAACGCCGCGATTGAAACAGAACATCACACAAATATATAAAAGAACATTTTGATAAATAAACCTAAAAAAATACCTGCCTAGAGAGGAAAAGAACACTTTGAGTCCGTTTATATGCACGTTCTTAAGCCGATTGTGCCTAAAGGGGGTCGCACACCGGACTTAAGCTCAGCGCTGTGTCTCAGGATCTCACACCGGACTGAAGCTCAGCGCTGTGTCTCAGGATCTCACACCGGACTGAAGCTCAGCGCCGTGTCTCAGGATCTCACACCGGACTGAAGCTCAGCGCCGTGTCTCAGGGATCTCACACCGGACTGAAGCTTAGCGCCGTGTCTCAGGATCTCACACCGGACTGAAGCTCAGCGCCGTGTCTTAGGTATCTCACACTGGACTGAAGCTCAGCGCCGTGTCTCAGGTATCTCACACCGGACTGAAGCTCAGCGCCGTGTCTCAGGATCTCACACCGGACTGAAGCTCAGCGCCGTGTCTCAGGATCTCACACCGGACTGAAGCTCAGCGCCGTGTCTCAGGGATCTCACACCGGACTGAAGCTCAGCGCCGTGTCTCAGGGATCTCACACCGGACTGAAGCTCAGCGCCGTGTCTCAGGTATCTCACACCGGACTGAAGCTCAGCGCCGTGTCTCAGGATCTCACACCGGACTGAAGCTCAGCGCCGTGTCTCAGGATCTCACACCGGACTGAAGCTCAGCGCCGTGTCTCAGGGATCTCACACCGGACTGAAGCTCAGCGCTGTGTCTCAGGATCTCACACCGGACTGAAGCTCAGCGCCGTGTCTCAGGATCTCACACCGGACTGAAGCTCAGCGCCGTGTCTCAGGATCTCACACCGGACTGAAGCTCAGCGCCGTGTCTCAGGATCTCACACCGGACTGAAGCTCAGCGCCGTGTCTCAGGGATCTCACACCGGACTGAAGCTTAGCGCCGTGTCTCAGGATCTCACACCGGACTGAAGCTCAGCGCCGTGTCTTAGGTATCTCACACTGGACTGAAGCTCAGCGCCGTGTCTCAGGTATCTCACACCGGACTGAAGCTCAGCGCCGTGTCTCAGGATCTCACACCGGACTGAAGCTCAGCGCCGTGTCTCAGGATCTCACACCGGACTGAAGCTCAGCGCCGTGTCTCAGGGATCTCACACCGGACTGAAGCTCAGCGCTGTGTCTCAGGATCTCACACCGGACTGAAGCTCAGCGCCGTGTCTCAGGATCTCACACCGGACTGAAGCTCAGCGCCGTGTCTCAGGATCTCACACCGGACTGAAGCTCAGCGCCGTGTCTCAGGGATCTCACACCGGACTGAAGCTCAGCGCCGTGTCTCAGGATCTCACACCGGACTGAAGCTCAGTGCCGTGTCTCAGGATCTCACACCGGACTGAAGCTCAGCGCCGTGTCTCAGGATCTCACACCGGACTGAAGCTCAGCGCCGTGTCTCAGGGATCTCACACCGGACTGAAGCTCAGCGCCGTGTCTCAGGGATCTCACACCGGACTGAAGCTCAGCGCCGTGTCTCAGGTATCTCACACCGGACTGAAGCTCAGCGCCGTGTCTCAGGATCTCACACCGGACTGAAGCTCAGCGCCGTGTCTCAGGGATCTCACACCGGACTGAAGCTTAGCGCCGTGTCTCAGGGATCTCACACCGGACTGAAGCTCAGCGCCGTGTCTCAGGATCTCACACCGGACTGAAGCTCAGCGCTGTGTCTCAGGATCTCACAGCGGACTGAAGCTCAGCGCCGTGTCTCAGGGATCTCACACCGGACTGAAGCTCAGCGCCGTGTCTCAGGATCTCACACCGGACTGAAGCTCAGCGCCGTGTCTCAGGATCTCACAGCGGACTGAAGCTCAGCGCCATGTCTCAGGGATCTCACACCGGACTGAAGCTCAGCGCCGTGTCTCAGGATCTCACACCGGACTGAAGCTCAGCGCCGTGACTCAGGGATCTCACACCGGACTGAAGCTCAGCGCCGTGTCTCAGGTATCTCACACCGGACTGAAGCTCAGCGCCGTGTCTCAGGATCTCACACCGGACTGAAGCTCAGCGCCGTGTCTCAGGGATCTCACACCGGACTGAAGCTCAGCGCCGTGTCTCAGGGATCTCACACCGGACTGAAGCTCAGCGCCGTGTCTCAGGATCTCACACCGGACTGAAGCTCAGCGCCGTGTCTCAGGATCTCACACCGGACTGAAGCTGAGCGCCGTGTCTCAGGATCTCACACCGGACTGAAGCTCAGCGCCGTGTCTCAGGATCTCACACCGGACTGAAGCTCAGCGCCGTGTCTCAGGATCTCACACTGGACTGAAGCTCAGCGCCGTGTCTCAGGTATCTCACACCGGACTGAAGCTCAGCGCCGTGTCTCAGGATCTCACACCGGACTGAAGCTCAGCGCCGTGTCTCAGGATCTCACACCGGACTGAAGCTGAGCGCCGTGTCTCAGGATCTCACACCGGACTGAAGCTCAGCGCCGTGTCTCAGGGATCTCACACCGGACTCAAGCTCAGCGCCGTGTCTCAGGATCTCACACCGGACTGAAGCTCAGCGCCGTGTCTCAGGGATCTCACACCGGACTGAAGCTCAGCGCCGTGTCTCAGGGATCTCACACCGGACTGAAGCTCAGCGCCGTGTCTCAGGATCTCACACCGGACTGAAGCTCAGCGCCGTGTCTCAGGGATCTCACACCAGGCAGACGTGAACATTATATACGCGCGAGCTCAATTTTGAATTGACTTCTGACAGAAGAGCTGCATGATGAGTGTATCTTGTAGCACAGGGTGAAATCAGTATGTACATTCACGATTTGAGGGAAATATGCATTTAATCGCCGCGGACAGGAGTCGAATGCCGCCGTCAGTGTATGTGTGTTCGAATTTTAAAGGAGCGGCACGTCCGGTGCGAAGCTCAGTGCCCTCAGGGGCGATCACTCAGCGCCGCGACATGTCTTTATAACACTAGTATTGAGCACCCCCATATTGTCAAAATGGTATGATCCTTGTTTCATAACTCCTGCGAAGATTTGTTTATGTATGATATACATTTATGTATTTTATGACATTTGGTTGTAAGGAATAGTCCATTTTAATGTGGGAAGTTTAGCTAAAATGACTGAAATCTCCTTAAGCACCTTTAATTGTGTCACTTCCATGCAGAAACAGTGTGAAAGCCCAACTTTCTAAAGCTCAGTTGGCAAAACAGTTTGCAATTTGTTGGCCATTTTCAGTACTTCATCCAGGTTAAATCTGCTGGGAGATAATTACTACCCATGAGCCCTTTCTGTGCTTTTTCTCTGTCTGTCTCACATGTACGTATAAACACAGCTTCACACTTATTCACTGAGTAACACATGAAGGGTTTTAAAGGATGATGAATGTGTCAGGGGAAGAGAAAAATGCATGTGACTTAATTAGTGACTAATATGCTTCTATTATGTCTTTTCAAATGTGCTTCCCTGTCTTACTTCCAATTATACTGTCAGCCACTGCGAGCAGGCAGTGGGTTTCATCATTATAATGTACAAATTACTCTCTTTAAGCCAACATCAGGTAGTCTAAATAAACTCCCAACTGTTTCTTCAAAGTCGGTTATGAAAGGGGTAGTTACAGAGGATGCTGTATATTGCAAGCTGTATCGTGATGCCAATGTGAAAAATATTCAAATTTAAGTATTAGAAAATGTTTTGGAAAATAGAGAGAACATCATCAGTCGTGATGCAAGTGCAATTCAGATTACCCTGCCATAAGCAAATGCATCAACCAATAGAGTGCATGCTACAAATCTGTTCAGGGAATACTTATTTCACTGATGAAATGACTCCATTATGTAATCATGAGGTTCAATGCGAGGGAGAAACTACAGCACATCCTGACAGTATTAAGATCTCTTCAACCACTGAGATATAGGCAAGAAAACCTTTGATTTTAGAGTAAGGCTGTCTTTCAATAGTCATGCCACATACTCACAGTGACTCTCATTGTTTAAATCTTTCCTTTGTGAGCCTTTTGTCATCATCACTCAAGGCAAATGGGTCTAAGATGGTTGTTTAATGGGTAGAGCTGATTCATTGTATTTATGAATAGTGCTGTGTATTGTCACTGTATCAGAATTGATTTAATAGAGGGCGGTATTGCTTTCTGTAAAAGGAAACCACAAACATATAGTCAATTTCATAAACACAGCTATACTTCTAGTTTCAGGCATCTCCACACATGCTTCTCAGAGACTTTGCTAGATTATCAACAACACGACTATCATCCTACGCACCTAAACGCACAATTTATAGAAAGAGAAAGAGAGTTGTGTTACATAGCCTTCATAGTAGATGTTTTATCTCTGCATAAGCATATGTATTGCTTATAACACATTTATAAAACATGTATAATATTATGCATTCAGAAATGTAAAAGTGCATGACTATTCATTATGAAAGACTCAATACTCATAGAGACTGGAAGACAGTTATGTTACATAACCTTCATAGTAGATGTTTTATCTCTGCATAAGCAAATGTACCGCTTATAACACATTTATAACACGTATAATATTATAATAGTCACAAATGTAAACGTGCATGAGTATTCATTATGAAAGACTCAATACTCATAGAGACTGGAAGACAGTTATGTTACATAACCTTCATAGTGGATGTTTTATCTCCGCATAAGCAAATGTACCGCTTATAACACATTTATAACACATGTATAATATTATAATAGTCACAAATGTAAACGTGCATGAGTATTCATTATGAATGACTTAATACTCATAAAGACTAGAAGAAAGTTATGTTACATAATCTTGATAGTAGATGTTTTATCTCTGCATAAGCAAATATTCCGCTTATAACACATTTATAACACATGTATAATATTATAATAGTCACACATGTAAACGTGCATGAGTATTCATTATGAATGACTCAATACTCATAAAGACTAGAAGAAAGTTATGTTACATAATCTTGATAGTAGATGTTTTATCTCTGCATAAGCAAATATTCCGCTTATAACACATTTAAAACACATGTTTAATGTTATAATACGGTCACAAATGTAAAAGTGCATGATTATTCATTATGAATTGCTCAATACTCATAGAGACTAGAAGACAGTTATGTTACATAATCTTGCTAGTAGATGTTTTATCTCTGCATATGTATTGCTTATAATACATTTATAACACATGTATAATATTATGCATTCAGAAATGTAAAAGTGCATGACTATTCATTATGAATGACTCGATACTCATAGAGAATGGAAGACAGTTATGTTGCATAACCTTCATAGTAGATGTTTTATCTCTGCATAAGCAAATATTCCGCTTATTACACATTTAAAACACATGTTTAATGTTATAATACGGTCACAAATGTAAAAGTGCATGATTATTCATTATGAATTGCTCAATACTCATAGAGACTAGAAGACAGTTATGTTACATAATCTTGCTAGTAGATGTTTTATCTCTGCATATGTATTGCTTATAACACATTTATAACACATGTATAATATTATGCATTCAGAAATGTAAAAGTGCATGACTATTCATTATGAATGACTCAATACTCATAGAGACTGGAAGACAGTTATGTTGCATAACCTTCATAGTAGATGTTTTATCTCTGCATAAGCAAATGTACCGCTTATAACACATCTATAACACTTGTATAATGTTATAATACGGTCACAAATGTAAAAGTGCATGATTATTCATTATGAATGGCTCAGTACTCATAGAGACTAGAAGACAGTTAGTTACATAATCTTGATAGTAGATGTGTATTTCTGCATAAGCATATTTACTGTTATAACACAATTATAATGTATCTAAGGACAGACGGTACTCAGGGACAGAAATAGTTCTGTTACATATCTTCATAATAGATGTTTTATACCTATATAAGCAAGAAATACAAACAAGATTATTTCATGTTAATATGTTAATTTCATGTTGGATTAGATTTAGTGACACAAGATTATTCGCGATTAATCGCCTTGACAGATATTTATTTATATATATATATATATATATATATATATATATATATATATATATATATATATATATATATATATATATATATATATATATATATATAATCTTAATAAGAGAATATCCACTCAATAAATTGTTGAGATGAGATTTAGTGACACATTTGGTAAAAAAAATAGAGTAGAATTGTCATAAGAAAATTTTTTTTTTTTTTTTTACTTTGTATTGCAACTGACTGGAAAGACAGAAGAAGAAAAAACGGGGGAAAACATATTAATGTTATATAATCATCAAGTTATTGTTTGTTATGTCAATTATGTTATTGCTTAGAACACATTTATTTTATTTTTATTTATTTTTCAATACTCACTGGGGACAGAAACAGAGTTATGTTACATACTCTTCATAGTAGATGTTATCTCAATTTAAAAAAATTGAACTGCTTATAACACATTTATAATGCATGCATGGCATTATAACATGGTCAGTAAGGTAAAAGTGGATGATTAATTCATTTTTAATGAGAGACAGTACTCAGGGACAGCAATAGTTCGGTTTCATAATTTTCATAGTAGATGTTTTATATCTATATAAACAATAACACACAAAAACAACATAAAACAACATCATTATACAGTCAGAAATACAAACATGCATGATTACTTCATTGCAAAAAAAACCTGGTACGGAAAAAGAGTTACATAATCTTTATTAGTTTTTTATCTCTACATAACAAATACAAAAAAAAAAAACATTTATAATTAAGTTATAACAAATGTATAACTTTATTATAATGTCAAAGATGCAAAAAATGCATAATTGTTTCATGAATACCTTTCAACAATCAGGGGCAAACGGCTGTTACATTTCTGTATAAGGCATTTAATTGCTTATAATGCATTTATGGTGCATGTGTTTTTCCATTGTGAATGACTCAATAATAGCCTTCTCATGAAGACAGTTATGTTGCATACTCTTCAAAGAAGAGGTTTTATCTCAATTTCAAAGCTTATAACACATTTATAACACATGCATAACATTATTACACTGTCAAAAATTGAGAAAAAGTGCATTTGTTCCATTATAAATGACTCAATATTCATAGGGACAGAAAGAGTTGTTTTATCTCTATATAAGCAAATTGAGGCTTATTACACATTTATAATGCATGTATAACATTATTACACTGTCAAAATTACACTGTTTTTTCCCTATTATGAATGACCCAATACTCATAGCGACAAAAATAGTTGTTACATAATTTTCATAGTAGATATGTTATCTCTGTATAAGAAATGTATTGCTTATAACACATTTATAACACATGAATAACCTTATAAATTCAGACATGCAAAAGTGCATGATTTAATTTTGAATTACTGGCGGTATTCAGGGACATTGATGTACTGTAAGTAATTCTTATGTTCAACAATTAACGTGTGAATTGTTTGCAATGAATAATTCATGTATAGCCTAAAGAACCCGGGCAAGCCACCTGGTAATAACGCAGCGAAAAATGACATCAATTAAACTAAATTAACCCTATTTCAAACAGTGATGAATATGTGCGTATATCTGGATCTGACTGGCCGTACGCCTCAGGTAATGCAGTCAGCGAGTTATGTAAAGGGGCTCCACAGAGCGGCCGAGTCAGTATCACAGCACCGCTCACAGTGCCATTAATAGCCAGCAAACCCACATCCGAAGTTAGCCAAGCCTATATCTAAAGATAGCCTTAGCATATCTATAGCCGTGGCCCACATAATTCTTCAGCACAGCCTTACCCTGAGAGTTTGAAATGACTGCAGCCAGCCAGCCAAGCTTCAGTAAGAAGAGAGGAAAAATAATGACCGCTTTTACAATTCCACCGCAATTAGGAGCAGAGGAATGTATGCGGCGGATCACAGGAGCTCTCCGCCGTTGACTGACAGCCATTATACAGCTGTGTTTTTATTCTGCTTCTGATTATCCAGCTGTTGAGAGGCTCATCGCCCCACTCATGGTGTTTGTGAATATGCAGCATGTGCTAAGGTCTGCTTGAAGTGTTATTTCAGAGTCTAGATAAAGAGGAGGGTGGTTGTGTGCTTAATGAACGCCGGAGCCCATGCTCCCATGTATGACAGGATAATTAGCCGCTAACGGTCGGGGGGAGCACTTCAAAGACACACTTCATACCCTCGGCATGGGTGAGTGACACATCGTACCAATCAGGCCTGCGTGACCCAGATCATTCGGCAAAGCAAAAAAAAAACAAAAAAACATGCTTGCATTTGAAGTTTGACTGTGGGGTTCATTGCCCACACATATAACTGCTCCTAGCCTCAGACAAGCTCGGACTGAAATCTCCGGCTCCGGTCTCATTGGGCCACACTAGACACCTTTAACGAGGAAAGACACTCAAGTTTGTGTTGCAGAGTTTAATTTGAGCTACACACAAGCCCAACTGTATATTTGGCTTCATTTTCTGGCTTATGACAATTCTACTCAATTTGTTTGACCAAATGTGTCACTAAATCTCATCTCAACAATTTATTGAGTGGATATTCTCTTATTAAGATTATATATATATATTAGTGGTGGGCTGTTATCGGTGTTAACGTGCTGACTTAACGTGAGACTTATCGGACGATAAAAAAATATTGCCGTTAATCTATTCTCGAAGTTGGTTTAGGAGCTGGGTCTACACTATGCAAGCTATGATTACTTTCACTTTGATATTTTAGCGCGAATGTATAACTGTAACTACTTACGTAAATGCCTTTTTTCATTATTTTATATATATATATAGGCGTGCGTGTGCATGTACACACATATTAGCCTATATAAACCCAAACTTTTTTATTAGTTGTGATTATTCATGATTAATCACTTTTTTTTTTTTACTTCATATTTTCTTTTATTTTGATTAACCATTTGATGTGGTTATGCTCTTATTATTGTAGTTTTTAATCAGTACTTTGTGAACAGTTAATCTGTGAAAATAATAATAATAATAATAATAATAATAACAATAACAATAACAATAATAACAATAATAATAAAAATAATAAAATAATAAAAAATGCTGGGTTGTTTTAACCCAATGTTTTTGTCAAATATGGACTAACCCAGCAATTGGGTTATTTTAACCCAGCGATTGGGTTGTTTTAATCCTGTGGTTGGGTTAAATATTTGCTTAAGCCAACCCAATCGCTGGGTTAAAACAACCCCACTGCTGGGTTAGTCCATATTGACCCAACATTAGGTTGTTTTTTACTCCGATTTTTTTTAGAGTGTTTATATATATATGTGTATGTGTATGTGTATGTGTATGTATATGTATATATACATAATGTGGTTTGACTATGACGACCCATTCATGACTTTTTTTTTTTATGTGCAAAAATATTATCATCTATTTCAGATGAACTCCTGTTACCTTTCAGCCCCTAAAAGCTGCAACGAGGACTCAAGTCAGATGTCTGAGCACACACGCCTCTAGATAACCAGTGAAACCAGCAGGACAACTGGGATTATTTCTTCCCTAAATATCCATTCACAGTATCAGCTCACCTGAGTTTCAGAAGCTGAAATTATTATTTCTTTCCTAAGCAAATTTCATAACGATAAAGATGATGATGAATCCGCCAGCAGAATGTAATAAAAAGGACAGAGCAGGATAACAAATCCCGCATGCAGCCCAGAGTGAACTAAACAGAGAGGACGATGAATAGATTTCAGTCTGAATCGCTGCATGAGCGAAATACATTAAAGAAATATTTACCAACGGTTCACTTTGAAATCAGCATGTGACGCTGTTGCTGTAATTGTTTGCAGTTCCTAATCATCACATTCGGCCTCTAACTATGGAGAGGCGGTTTTAATAGCTCTCTGTTACCCAAGTGCTCAGTCAGATTCTTGGGGAAATTCATGCCAAAGGCTGAATATTATATAATGGATCATTCACAGGCCTGAAAAGTTTTGCCTGACAAACTTTTTTTTTTTTCAATAGCTATTTGGAGCTGATGGAAATGACTCCTTATTTTGGGTGTGTATACTGTTACATAAAGCAGACTGATTGTGCTGGTTGTTTGAGACAACAGCAGCATGAAAACAACACTTATTGAAGAACTTTATAAATGCCCACAATTATCAGCGCGCAGGATTTCAGGATTCAGCAGAAGTTAAAGTAGGACAGCAGTTTTTTACACTGCATCTCTCAGCAGGACATTATTGGAAAAACACACTCGGTGAGACCAAACACAGCTTACATCTGCCTTTATTTCAGAAGCTTTTCAGAGGAAACGCAGAGCACAGATAGATCGCGTGTCATACTACACACCAAAAGCTGTGAACAGTTCTGAGATAAAGTCAATCAAAAGCATACACATTTAAAAGAATCGCTATGTTTTATGTATAGTAGTGGCAAAAGTAGATGTCCGGAGGGGATATTTGTTGACTGATGTTCAAAAAAACTATCAAATGTGGTAAATATATTATAAGTTAATGATGATTAAACTGTTTGTTACATTCATATATTTATTATTTATGATTTAGTGAGTCATTGAATCATTCATTCGAGGGTCTAAATATTTAAACAAATTACATAGTGCAGCTTTAATTTCTTAAAAAACTGTATTTTTTTATTAAAAATCTTAAGCGTGCCACAATATTTTGCCATGTAAAAAATCGGTAGCACTTTATTTTAAGGTTCAGTTATTAATTATTAACTAGTTTCTTATGATCATGCATATTACTATGATATTGTCTGTTTATTAGCACTTCTAAAGCTCATATTAATGCCTTATTCTGCATGAGCTTATTCTACATCCCTTAATCCGACCCAATACCTAAACTTGAACGCTACAAAAACTACCTTACTAACTATTAATAAGCAGTAAATTAGGAGTTATTGAGGCAGAAGTCATTGTTAATAGTGAATGTGTGTTTACTAAAGTGTTACCAAAAAATCTAATAATGGAACAATCATGAATGGTTCTTCATAACCAATTATTTATTTATTTATTTATTTATTTATTTATTTATTTATTTATTTATTTATTTATTTATTTATTTATTTATTTATTTATTTATTTATTTATTTATTTATTTATTTATTTATTTATTTATTTTATTTTTTGACTTGTAGTCTTGGTCTTGATTGGTTGGACTTGTCTTTATGTTGTCGTTTGATGTTTGTTCTGGAAAGCGCCTTGTGCACCTTTTGGCTGCTGTAAGGCGCTATATAAATAACTATTGATTGATTGATTGAACCAAGTCTCAGGAAAAATAACACAAAAAAAAGACTGGAAGCTTATTACCTGGACATCATCCAGTAATTTTACGGACATTTCCGTTAACCCTAACACAGATCACAATGAAGTTAAAAACGAAGGTAAAACACCTTTTTTGAGTGTATATACATATATTATTTACAATTAAATTGATCTTTTTAGTTAGGTATGAACGCATCAAGAGAATTGTACTGCAGTGAAAATATTCACTACAAATGAAAGTGACCCCAAAGCAGGAGAGAGTTCAGCTAAAACACACACACATCAGCGGCACGTGTCCTTATGTGTGTACTCCACAAGGAATTGCCTTTGCATCGCCTCCCCAGTGTGTGTTATTCACGGGCCAGTGCCACAGATGACATTTGGCAGGAGGTTTTGGCAGTCAGTCAGCTGTCACTCTCAGGAACGCTAACCTGCTCTTCCTCACATATATATACGGGAGAGAGACGTGCCTGCAGTCACCCGTCCCCATCACCGCAGACTGACTCCCTCACAGACCTCTCGGAGGAAGAACGGGCCCAGAACAACAGATGTCTGGAACATGAACAGGAATAATGCACTGATCCGTGCTTTACTCCATATAGGCTACACATTAATGATGTCATACTGAGCCTGGTATTTTTAGACACTATATTTAAAATATGGTCTAATGCTATTTCATGCATTCTGACTTATTTACACTGTTAAAGAGTCGATACTCATGATAAACATGGAAGAAAAAAAAAACTTTTTTTTTTTTTTTCAAGTTTGGCCCTGTATGAGGCATAAAGGGTGGAACTTCTCCAGAATGAGCGAGCACACACACACACACACACACGTCGTGTTTCATGTTTTATGGGGACTTTCCATAGGTGTAATGGATTTCATACTGGACAAACTGTACATCCTATCCCCCTACACTGCCCCTGCCCCTAAACCTACCCATCACACACACTGCCCCTAAACCTACCCATCACACACACACACACACACTGCCCCTAAACCTACCCATCACAGGAAACATTCTGGATTTTTACTTTCTCAAAAAAACTCCTTCTGTGTGATTTGTAAGATGTTTTCCTCATGGGGACCTAAAAATGTCCCCACAAGGACAAGGATTTCGGATATTGCCATCTTTGTGGGGACATTTTGTCCCCATAAGGTAGGGATTACCAGGTCACACACACACACGCGGTTCAGGTTACGAGAGCCATTGACGGCGCTGGTGTTGTGTGTTTAGACACGAGATCAACAATGTTACTAAAGAAGTGTGTGCGTGTGTGTGTGTGAGAGAGCAGGGCTGTTTCTAGCCTTTCTGGCACCCTACGCAAGATTCATATATTGCACCCCCCCCCCCCCCTTTTTTTTTAAAAAACTATAACTTATAAAGCAAATATGACTTTATTTCATGGCCATATTGTACATGCATTAATCCAATAATGTAGCTATAGGTTTATTATCACTGAGATCACAAATGTTAGGGGTGTTCGGGTCATGCTCCCCCGAGAAAGTGTTGATTTCTATGATCTACATATGTGTATTTTAAGATGTTCTGAAGGCCAAAAAATTTGATAACAATAGCTTGAAAACCATGTCACTCGGCGCTGGTGCGGATTGAAGAACACACTGACACAAAGACTAAAAGACGGGACGAAGCCGTAGCCGAAGCCTCGCGCCAGTTTCATATGTTTTAAAGGTTAATCTCATATTTTTTTAGGGGGGGCTGAAGCATAAGTTCATAAAAAAGAGCCTAGTGACACGACAGTATTACTTGATCAATTTACACTAAATGGCTATCTCTGATGTAATGTGTTTTTTTTTATTCCAATCATCTATGCTATAATGTTCTGCAGCTGTAATAAATGAGCATGGCGTGTGGTCCGTCCAGTACTAATATGCAGTGTAATGATTTGCTCAACGTTATGATAGAGCGACCAGCTTATAGAGAACAAGTAACCAATAAGTAGACTAACATATCTGTATATTTCGCTTTCTTTTTTATGTTTCCTCTTTTTTCTTTTTACGATACTGAGCCCCTAATGGGTGTGTGTGTAATGCAGGGCCTTTATATCATATCACACACATCTGAGTGTGTTAAAGTTATGTTATAAAGCTACTATGAGACACTTGTTCGCACTGCAGTGAGCCAGATCATATAGGCATGGTAAACGACACTAGTTTAACGCTAGGCAAACGGGTTTGATGTCATTGATGCGCACCGTGTCCTGATTAAAATGACTTATTTCTTTGGATTTAAACATTCTTGGAAACATTTGGAATAATGTACGCAAGTCAACAAAATATATAACTGTTTTTTTTATATTTGAATCCAAAAATCATACATATTGTGGCTTTAATGTTTTTATTTATAAACTTCAACATTTCTCAACAGTTAATCTGTGAATAATTAAATATACAGTTATATAGAATATTTATATGTTTAGCATAAAACACTTTTTAAAAGAAACAAAGTTTCGATTTGTTCCTGTGATTCGGTTGTGGCGAACCATTCATGATTGTGCCTTTTTTTTTTTTTTTTTTTGGTATAATATATTATAATAGATGCTTAAATTAATTTTTGAAACTTGTTTTGATCAATTGGTTGAATTGGATGAATTAATGATTCTGCGATTAGTTAAAATGTAACAGCAGAAACAGATTATTTGGCCTCACTGGCCATATTGCATCTAAAATGTAACTCAAGTATTAACTTGCTTATTATAAACATATTGGTTTCACACATTTTAAGAAATGTAGATTGCAAAGGCCAGTTTGGTGTCATTTAGTGCACCAGATTCAACCGCTCCAAACGGCACAATGTGCTGTTTTCCTGGCGCTGGTGTGTAATTTGGCTACAGTGAGACGTGTGGGAAGAGGAACCTTTTCTGAGTTGAATAATCCAGCTGCAATCTCAGCCATTATGAGGACCGAGGCCGACAAAAGGATGTGATTTTTACCCTATAGACTGTAATTACTATTGCAGGTTCTCATTGTGCTCCTTCCAGTTAAAACGCAATGTGTCCCTACGCTAATGACTTCTTCCTGATGTGTTCATTCATCCTTTACACTTAGGCAATCTGTTTACCCAATAATTTACTCCATAGCCCACTCGGTCTCTCTGCATCTCGGAGAAAAGGCACAGGGATTACTGCTCATTGTAGCTGCGTCGAGCCCATCTGTGACCTAGAAAGGTTGCGCTGCTCTCTAGTTAAATTGCTTCAGGAGCTGTAGTGGGGCGAGGGCATCGCTCATTTGAATGATTTGGTTTACCCCGAGGGATGCCGGATCCCTTCCTAGAGCGAGCCGCGGGAACGGAGGCGGATGCTTCCATGATTACGCCGCACAACGGACATTATCAGCAAAATTAGCAGTTTTCTGTTTCTGTTAGCAGTTTGTGTTGTACTCGGGGAAGGTGAAGTGTGTGATTTGTGCAGTGTTAGGATACTTTCTCCTGCCTGTGTTAGATGTAGATAGACATCCGGCCTGACACAGCAGGTGAGCTCAAACAATGGATATAGATGGTTTAAAGGAACTGGATGTAAGAAATGTATTTCAATGAATCATAAAATGGCCCTGATATGTCACTAGCAGGCGGATCTCACAAAAAGGTGTATAAATAATACGAGTGTAAAATTAATTTTGCCGTGCATATGCTACGCTGTTTTTTCCGCGTATCATACGCACTTTATGGCATGTACACGGCATAAAGTGCATATCATATGCACACCAAAACGAGTTTTTGTGTATACATTCCACGACATTGCACACTCGTACTATTTATACGCATTTACATGAGATCGGGTTAGTCATTAGACATTAAGAAATGTATTTTTAAATACTTATATCACTGACAACAGTAGTCGGGCCAGGATATTATCATTTTAAAAGTTGTTGTTGCAGCCCTCAACCTGTACCATGAAGCCGGTTTAGCTGGCTAGCCAGATCTGTTTAAGCTTAGTTTGTGTCAATCCTGGGTTTTAGGTACCATTAAAATGGTTTGGCTTTTAGCTGTGTCCATCGCCATGACGAACTATCTCATAACGAGTTTAGCTGTGTTCGTCGCCATAGTAACTTACGCTCCACAGCTAAACTGCTCCAGGGCAGGTTATGTTCTGGATTAGAGACCTCAAACTGAAATTGGACCAATCAGCTTTAAGCAAAGTGACACACCTCTGATGCAATAAAGCCACGCCCCCTTTTTCTACACCAAATTAAAGGTTACTACATAGCTAATTGTCTTTGAAAGACTAATGCTTATTTATAATAATAATAATAATGATAATAATAATAATTATTTAAAATGATTTAGATATAGTTTATGTAATTATTATATCCTTATTCAATTACACATGTATAATTTTAGTTAATCGATCATTAATGGGCACTTTGGTCAAATTAATATAAATAGCCACCTATATAAAGGTCATACAAATAAGCTTTAAAATCAATAAATAAAGCTATAAAATGAATAAATGTGAGCTTAAATGTTCAATTCTCTCCATATATCAACTAAACTAACTTTTACTTGCACTGACGTAGTTAGATTTTCTTTTAGTTGTCCTCTTTTATAGACAGCTCTTTTCTGTTTGCTGTGTAAATTTAGCTTAAAATCTTAATATTTTTCAATCATGAAATTAATTCTGCAGAAGAGAGAAAATAATCTCGCTGACGTGAATCTCAGTTTCACCGATCCGTAGCATGTGATTGGCTGTTCACTGCTGATGTCACAGCGTGTGATTGGCTGTTCACATATCGGCCAATAACTACAGTGTTGATATGCATTTAAAAAAGTCCATGTACACTTCAAGTGCCAACTATCAAAATAAACTGTACATTTCCCAGCATGGAAGCATTTAATTAAGGTTTATTTCTCACCAGAGGCTCGATTACATACCATTTCTTAAACCTGTTCATTTAGAAGTTGCACAGTTTGATGACCAATAGCCGACGGGGAGTGTTCAAGAAACCTTTTTTATGTTTGCATGTACACTCTTAAAAACAAATGTTCTTTACTGTCATCTGTGGAAGTATGGATGTAGTGCAGAAAAGGTTATTTATAGTGAGAAAGAAAGGGTTTTCAGATTATTAAAGTCTAGCTGTTGTTTTCTGGCTCTACTAGAGCAGGTTGTTGAATGTTGATTATTTCTTCATATTCTCCATTGTTGCGGCTCCTCTCCTCCCAGTCTGGCAGTAACGCTCTCTTTAGTTCCTGTCTCTGTGAAGCCCCGCCTTCTGAAAAGCACACTGTGCTCTGATTGGTCAGCTGGAGCGGTGTGTTGTGATTGGTCTATGGGAAATGCCCCTTCCCTTACCATAACCGCCAGTTTTAACACACTACTCACTAACTCAAACACGCTCCGCCCCTTTATTCTGCGTATGAATTATTATAATAAGGAATTTTGTGATATGTTGCTTTCCGGAAGAAAAATCCAGACTAAAAATGGAGGCATTTCAGGAGTTCAGGAACGCTGACACTAATATTGAGAAGAACAACATTACACACTAGAGATTGAACGACTTCCATTTTTTTAAAGTCGACATTTATGTGATGAAAGTCGAGTCGACGTCGACTAGTCTCGCTGACGTCATTAATGAACAAATAAGCCTGAGCCTCGAGCTGAGACGCGGACACAGGACAGATAT
The DNA here is from genome assembly GCF_024679245.1 of Pseudorasbora parva. NCBI lineage: Eukaryota > Metazoa > Chordata > Actinopteri > Cypriniformes > Gobionidae > Pseudorasbora > Pseudorasbora parva. Next base: position 1,654,899 of record NC_090187.1, on the reverse strand, counting down.
GGCACGACACACCGCTGCCCATAAGGTTATTAATCCTACAGCTTTTGTATCAGTTCTTTTGTCGTATGGTCGTTATATTTCTCACAGATTTCTGCTCGTTCTGAATCAGATATAGATAAAGTAGCACAATAAAGATGACATGTATATGAATGCATTAGTGAGAGATTGTGTGTGAATTAACTCTACCTGTAGCGTCTCTCTACTAATAGTGAAGCTGTGAATATTAGTTATCAAGAAATATATGCTAGAACTTTTCAGTTTCTAAGCTATTTTATTGATAAATCACAGAACAGTGTTGACAATGTGGGGCAGTGGCTCAGTGGTTCATGTAGGTTGTCTACAAACCGGAAGGTTGGCGGTTCGATCCCCGGTCGCACTTGACCAAGTGTCGAGGTGTCCATGAGCAAGACACCTAACCCCAGCTGCTCCAGACGAGCTGGATGGCGCCTTACATGACAAACATCGCCGTTGGTGTATGAATGAGAGAATGAATGGGTGAATGCGAGTCAAGATGTAAACCGCTTTGGATGGCCATAGGGTCTGTTAAAAGCATTATATAAATGCAGTCCATTTACCATTTACCATGCATTTCTGCTATTGAATGGTTTAGTGTGAGGTGCGAGCGATCTCCACGTGATGTGCGATCGGCTGTGTGTGTGTTGATGCAGCACACAGTTTAGCGCAATGATTAACTTACCTGTACAATACGCATTCATTCTCCCGATCAATTTTGAGCATCCAGATGGTAATCAAACATGTTTTGTGGAGAGCTCTCGGAGTATGCTTTAACTTGTCATTTTTAACTGTTGAAAACAGAGCCTACGTGTCAGGAAATAGCTTACCTCGCAGCGCCCTCTATAGGCCAGCGACTAGTCGACGTCAAGCTTAAAGCGGCATTTTTTTTTTTTACCTTTATTTATCCAGGAGAGTCCCATTGAGATTAAGAACCTCTTTTTCAAGGGAGGGCTGGCCAAGAGGCAGCAATATTATACAATTAAAAACAGTTACAACGTACATACAACATTAAAATAACAGCTTATGAGAAACAATCACAAACAATTGCTGCAGTCTCTACTGTTTTAAGCTTGGTTTTAAAAGCATTTAAAGAAATAAACACAGTCAATTTCCAGTCTTTCTGCAACATGTCATGACAGAGCATTAAGGTCGACTAGTCGGTGCAACCCCTATTCAGTCCCTCCAGTTTTCACGATTGCGCGATCGCTGAATACAATGCAAAATCAGCAAAGTGTCGCATTTTTTTGCGATCCTGCATAATTTGCCATTTCACCACAAAATAATCACAAAAATGTATTTTCAATAACAAAAAAAAAAATTAATATCGAATTAAACTATGTCTAATTTATTTAAAGGTGCACTATGCAGCTTTCCGTCCACTGGAGGGCGCCTATTCAAAACAAATGCGTAGTTTGATGACGCAAAGTGTGAGCGCAACATCTTGGGAGATGTGGTCTTCTCATCACAGCCGGTGGAAAATAGGACTCGGGCAGAAATCACGTTCATGCATGCGGTTATTAACGTTACTGTAGTCTAAAGCAGAGCAGGACCGAGTGTTGAGGAGCTGAGCACAGCCGCTGGAGCGATTGTTAAACAAATACCCGCCTCGCAAATACCGGGACTTTTATTATGAAGGGACGGGAGACAGTCGCCAGGCGCCTGCACTGATCCGCTCTTCCGGTTATGATTTTGAGGTAAAGCAGCTCTGTTTATCATATTAGATACATTTAAGTGTGTTCAAAATGATGTTATGACGTTTCTCCGTGCGTTCACTTGTTCACACTGCTAAGAGTAAAGCGCTCCTGCCAAATAAAAGCCGAAACCGAGGGTAGCGCAGATATGACGCAATTGACAGGCGACTCCCTTAAATGCAATCCTGAAACGTCCCGGTCCTCTGATATAATTCTCTGGTTTTTGGATATTTTACTGCAAAAATACTACATAGTTCACCTTTAAAGCTTTAATACATTGTGTTTTTGTTTTTTTAGGTTTACAGACACTGTGGTGCTTGCACGGTCTTTGTAAAAAGCGAAAGTTAATCTTTCTCGCCTGCCGTCTCGCGTTTCACATAGGCCTAAGTGCCAAGGATCAGGCGAATTGATTTCTCTAGATGGATGAATGACCAAATAAAAGTAATATCTGCGAGATCACAATTAAAATAAGAGTTAATAAAAACGCTGTATACCACAAACTCAATTTGCTCCGTCCTGACACACGGACCGATGTCAGACTGGCTGAGGATTCTGTGCGCCGCCTGTTAGCGCTCGCGAGTATACAGATCTGTTCTATAGGCTTAATGCCCTTGAACAATCATAATCAAGTACACCCATGATTATGCCTACATGTCTGTCTTGGTGGTGTCTTGAGTGAATAGGTTTGGGATGTGTGACAGGCTATTAGGTCCCTGTATTACTGTAGACAGTAAAATTTAAAGTGAATGCAACCTATAGGTTATATATATATATATATATATATATATATATATATATATATATATATATATATATATATATATATATATATATATATATATATATATATATATATATATATATATATGCTAATTTCTGGAAATTACCACCACAAAATCAGTCATATTGATCGCAAAAATCACAAAAAAATATCGCGAAATCCTGGAGGGACTGCCTATTACACACTAAAGAAATAAACATGGAAAAAGCAGGTCATCTTAAAGAACTGTTCATTAAAAGATGCCCAAAAAAATTATTTGAAATTTTTATTTTATTTTATTAAAAAAGTTTATATTTGAAGAGTGTTAATGTCTGGGCCTCTAGTGGCTCAGAAATTACACACTTCACCTCTCAGTTGGAAATGGAAAAAACTTTTTCTGACAGCGCACTTGTTCCTGTGCGGATGTGCTGCACTTCCAATTAATATCAAAAATGGCATGAGTCATGACGGACCTAATATTGGTAAAATTACGCCTCTCTCTTTGGATGACAGGGCCTCGTGAAACGTGTCTAACGGTGCCAGACTATCCGGAAAACATTGATTGAATTAAATCCTGCTTTTGCGGGACGAGTAATCTAGTAAACAAAGCTATCTCATCCGCCCTTGGGCCAGCAATTCATCGCAGATCCTCAGCACCTCAGCGTGTGTTATTAAGCCTCCTACCCTTCATCCAGCAACGCCATCGCATACGAGTCCAAACGGCTCGATTATTATGAATCAGAGCATAGAATGAAAACCAGCGGAGAGGGAGGAAGCACAGCAGCCTTGCATGATCCTTCAGAAATCATTCCAATATGCTGAATGTTGAAAACAGCTGTGGCTTTATGTAAACCATTATTACTTTGTTTGCAGTATTTGTAGTTTTATGATTTACTCGGACAGACAACTATTGGCTGGCAGAACATTATTAATGACCTGTCACTCAATTCAATCCAATTGCCCTTTACCTACGCGTTATCTCTGAGCTAATTCATCATTTGATTGGCCTAATACACTTGACATCTCTCACTAAAGAGAGGTTTCGTTCACACAGGACATCCTCCTGCTGTTTGATGATATAGTGCCACTCATCCACAATGTGGGTGGGAAAACATCTTCAAACAACGGGAGGTCCTGTCATAAATTAACTCAATCTGACATAAAACATTTGCAACACAAACAACACAGTGAGGCAATTACACAAAGTCAAGCCGTCATGTTCCATAAGCGACTGAGCAAACTCAACAACCGGCTTTTGCAGCACACGCTTAAATATAGTATCACCCGTGCAGTCTGTGATTACAGATAGAGATGAGAAAAAGAGTCTCAGGCAACTCATCTGTTAAATCAGTGAGCGGATCACGGAAACACAGGCCCTCCTCTGGCTTTCACTGCGCTGTAATCAGGGATTTAGAGCTCCTAATTGCTCCTTTGGAGTCATTGTGCCGGATAAATGAATTAGATTTTTAATCCCTCATGCCAGCAGGGCATTTTCATCTGATCCTTCTGTGTTTATGCCACAAAGTGACAGGACAAACACACCTAAACCAAGAAACCGTGTTACACAAGTCTGTGGTACTGCTTATTCTCAAGGACACGGAAATAGCCTTTATTCAGACGACGAACGGCTGAGAAAAACAGCACTGGTCCCATGCTTTATTTGGGTACTCGTCTCTCTCTGACATTACAGAGTTTATCATTGTTCAGCCCATATTTGATTACATATGCATTGTGCATGGTTACCTAAAGTTAATAATTTCATAAAATTGTGATATTTAGCAAATCTCAAAATTAATTTGATTTGATTTGAGCATTATTCATTCTGAGCTTATCCAACTCACTTTATGTATTAGCAATAATTTTACCTTAGGTCATGGATGGATGGATGGATGGATGGATGGATGGATGGATGGATGGATGGATGGATGGATGGATGGATGGATGGATGGATGGATGGATGGATGGATGGATGGATGGATGGATAGATAGATAGATAGATAGATAGATAGATAGATAGATAGATAGATAGATAGATAGATAGATAGATAGATAGATAGATAGATAGATAGATATTATTTATGCAGATGAGATCCAACTTTTAATATATCACTGGGCAAGTCATAAAATCCCATGCTGGGTATCACAAAACAATTGTGAAAATGAATTCTCATATTGACACTTCCATTGAATATTGTGTTGGACAACGAGGGCCCTGCAAGTCAACTCAATTCCATTTTTGTTCAAACAGTTTAATAAAATGAATTATGATCCTCAGATCAAAGAACTGAAGTTGACCAAAGTTAAATTAGACTGACCTCCGAGGTGATGCTAATGCATCTTTGATGATCAAGGAACGCATTATTTCATCTCTCTCTCTCTCTCTCTCTCTCTCTCTCTCTCTCTCTCTCTCTCTCTCTCTCTCTCTCTCTCTCTCTCTCTCAGGTGGTGGGTCAGATCGACAAACTCACATCTGATTTTGACTTCGACCTGGAGCCTGATGATTGGACGGTGGCGACGGCGAGCAGCACCTCGAGCAGCGAGCGCGGTCTGGGCGAGGCCTTCCGATTGGACTTCCTCGGCCAGGACATGCTCTCCGACAGCTGGGACTTCTGCAACTTCTTGGAGGCGTCCAACCGGAAAGCACACCGAGAGGAGACGGAGGAGAGCCAGGGGAGGCCGTCATCATCCGCGCCCACAACGGCCAGCGTGTATTCGCAGATGAACGGGGGTTTACCCGTCCCAAACGGACCTTTAATCATCACGCCGGACTCCTCCAGCGAAGAGGCTTCCAGCTCCACGCACAGCCAGAAAACATCCCGCACATCCGGGCCTCGAGAGCGGGTCCGCTTCAGCGACAAGATCCTCTACCACGCTTTGTGCTGCGATGATGATGAAGATGAAGAGGAGGAAGAAGAGGAGGATAAAGCCGACTGTGGGACTCCGGATACGGACAGTGAGCCCAGTTCTTCGCCAATCCCGCCGGGACTCTACAACTGTCGTGAAACGGCGTCCGCGGACCCTTCTCCCGTAAAGCTGCCGATGACGGGCTCACACACACTCCCGAGGAAAAGTCTTCTCATCCCGGGCTGCCGGAAAAAACTGTTACGGAACAGCAGCACACAAACGGTTTCGGATAAGAGCACTCAGACTGTACTGCCATACGTCCCCGCCAAACAGAAAAGCAAGGACCTCTGAGAGAACAGCCAACTTTGCATATAAGAATCAAGAACTGACACAGGATTACAAAGGACTATATACCATTTAATATTAAATACATAGATAATAGATAAAAAAAAAAAAAACTAAATGAATTACTAAATAAATTATATATGGGGAAATTTCAAGACTTGCTAAGGTCATTTTGTGCACATATTCATACACCGTAAAAATGTGTGTTGGTTTAACTTAAAAAGGTAAGTAACCGGTTGCCTTAAAATTTTGAGTTTATTGAAATTAAAAATTTGAGTTGATACAATGAAGGAAATTGGTTTAATAAACAGAAACTCAAAATATGATTGTATCTAACCACATATAAAACAATCATAAAAATAGCACAATTTGGCATGTTTCACTGCGTTATTCCAAATAAAACACACACAATTACCCATTATACTTACGAAATCTTTTAATAATATTTGAATAAAGGTTGTTGACTCTCAAAAAATGTTCATTGTATTAACTAAAAATTTTCATTTTAATGAACTCCAAATTTAAAGGCAACCAGGTCTGTTTTTGTTTTGTCCAGCATGAAACGCTCCCGTCCCTTCATACGCTCCTTTGAATGTTATTCATCTCAAGATTTATTAATATCCAAAAAGTGAATACGAAAAAATATTAAAGGTGTTCATACGACGACTACAGTAGTTATACGTTTCGAAACTACACTAATGATTTGTCAACGTCTCTTCTGCTCACCTAAGCTGTGCTTATTTGATCAAAAAAACAGCAAAAACAGAAATATTGTGAAATGTTATTACAGTTTAAAAGTGCTTTAATTAGATATAATAAAAGTGTAATGTATTCCTGTCATGGCAAAGTTTAATATATATATTTTTAATAATGTTGAAACCATCATACATGGAAATGTCTGGGGTATGACTTTTTTTTTTTTTTTTTTTTTTTTTTAAACACCCTTTTGAAAAATTATGACTTTTTTGTTCAATATAATTAATGTACATTGTTCTAGGGCCACAAAATCCTCCCTTTCATAAAAGGCTCCTCCGGTCTCAAACTAGCTTAAGAACATCTTATGTTGTCCTTAAGAGGAAAAGGATAGTGTTTCTCTTTAAAAAATGCTTTGGGAATACAAAATATTCTTAACTTTATTCTTAGGTTAGGAAATAAGAAGAAATGCACTGAATTAATCAAAAGTGACAGTAAAAACATTTAAACTATTACAATATTAAGATTTCTATTTTTAAATAAATGCTGATACTTTGAACTTCTATTAATCAAAGAATCCTGAAAACTGCGTCACAGATTCCACAGAAATATGAAGATGCACAATCGTTTTAAGTGTGGTTTTGATCAAATTAAAGTGTTAGTTCACCCAAAAAGGAAATTTATATCATTAACCCCACACCCTAATGTCGCTCCACACCCGTAAGACCTCCGCTCATCTTCACACACAGTTTAAGATATTTTATATTTAGTCCAAGAGCGTATGCAAGTGTATGCACACTATACTGTCCATGTCCAGAAAGGGAATAAAAACATAATCACAGTAGTCCATATGAGACATCAGTGGGTTAATTAGAGTCTCTTGAAGCATCCAAAATACATTTACAACACGGGTTTGTGTTCAATCCTCAAATAAAGATTCAAACGGTTATGAGTCAGTGAATCGATTCATGATTCGGATCTAGAGTCAGCAAATTGATTCAATGATTTGCGTGTCAAACTGCGGAAATCGTGACATTGGCGATCTGAATCATGAATCGATTCGCTGATTCATAACCATTTAAATCTTTATTTCAGGATTGAACACAAACGCGGAAGAGAAGCCAATGCTGAATAAAGTCGTAGTTTTTGTTATTTTTGGACCCAAATGTATTTTGGATGCTTCAAGAGACTCTAATTAACCCACTGATGTCTCATATGGACTACTGTGATGATGTTTTTATTCCCTTTCTGGACATGGACAGTATAGTGTGCATACACTTGCATACGCTCTCGGACTAAATATAAAATATCTTAAACTGTGTGTGAAGATGAACGGAGGTCTTACGGGTGTGGAGCAACATTAGGGTGAGGAGTTAATGACAGAAGTTTCATTTTTGGGTGAACTAACCCTTTAAAGCAGCCTTGGTGAGCAGCCTTTGTAATTACTCCAAACATTTGAATGGAAGTGTAGACGTGTTTGTCTCAGAGCTAATGTTGGTGCATTTGAGGATCGCAGCCATAGTTCAGAGCCTTTGGTTTGGACGCACGAGGGAAGGGATAAAACAGCCGTATTTTGAAGTGCCTGCTTTCCTCTGACATTTACACTGCTTCTCTTGGCTCTCTCCTCTCGGCAGGGAGGTCGGGGTCGTTGGGGGTGACGACTTGAAGCTCGGCGCACAAAGCCGAGATGCGAAAGGTTATGTCTCCCCATTCTTGTGCCCAGTGGGGATTGTGAACTCAATAGTGCTGTGTTTTATTCAAAGGGATGTTGCCAATAGCACAGCTGATCGATCCTCGGCGAGGAGGCCGTCCGTGCTGAGTCCTCGTCTCCCGGCTTTGAGGCTCTTTAACAAAAACCTGCCTCTCTGTTAGAGCTTTTGGTATTTACTCCACAGTGCAAAAACAATCCTGCGGTGGGAAGAAATGTGTGAGTGGGTGGAACTGAGAAGAGAAGAGAGAAAAGAGAGCGAAATTATACATTAGAGAAAATGGAAAGGCAAGTGAAGGGCAAAGTAGCCCAGCAAAATGAGTGTTTGAAGACAGATTGTTCTTAATTACCCCCTCAGCGTAATCATTTACTCGGATTCATCTCCCGTGGGAGTAGAGACGGTCAGACCGATAGATCCCCGAACCTCTGTCTAACGGCCTTCCATACACGCTTCTTCCATTTTCAAGATGTTCATCAAGAAAAAGCTGAAGGTGGGGTCAGATTGTGAAATAAAATCAAGCATGATTGTAGCCTAGAACCAGCAGCCATATCACCCTGTAGCCTGTAGCGGGAGACCGACTGGGAAAACCAGGAGCTGCTGGTAGAGGTGTTAGTGAGGCCAGCAGGGGGCGCTCACCCTGTGGTCTGTGTCGGTCCTAACGCCCCAGTAGAGTGATGGGGACACTATACTGACAAAGAGCACCGTCTTTCAGATGAGACGTTAAACTGTGGTCCCGATTATCTGTGGTTGTTGAAAATCCCTCCACGATGGGTTGCGTGCAGATATCCTCCATTACTGCCAATGATCATAGCATGAAGAACAAATATAGACAGAGATCTGTGCATAGAGATCGATTAATTCTATTATGTTTTCAATGTTGATAATAAATAATATGAGCGATTTTCCGCACACCACTGCAAATATGAAATTTATTTTATACAAGAGTTCAACAAATAAATGGTGATGAACATTTTAAACAATATTGTTTGCAACTAAATAATAGCCAGAGCAGAGCGGTTGTGCGTCTTCAGCCAACAGGTGTTCGTGAACGAATCTGCGGCTTTGAACAAAACAGTAGAGTCAATGATTCAACGACTCATTCATAAATACAACCACTCGCTTCCTTACTGAATGAAGGAATGAATGAATAAAGACAGTGAGCGCTATCATATACCCAGCGCAATGCAACGTAAGTTTGTTCTGCTAGTTTCGTCCAGCTTAAATTAAGTTTAAATATCAAATGAACTGGTGCATCTGGATCTGAAAACCACTGACCATTGACCAACACACGCCTGCTCTAAAGACAATCGTGCAGTATTTCTGTGTTATTTAAAGAGTGTGTTAGTGATATGAGCCTATAGGCGGAGCAACACACACACACACACACACACACACACACACACACACACAAACATAAAAAACAAAAGGATTCCTCTCTAGAGAAGCGAGTCATTCGTCATGCCAATAGTGAATCCACCATGATGTGAGCACAACTGGCTTTTAAAGGGAAAGGGAGATGAGCTCAGATCCTTAAAACAGGGCCCAGTCACTTGCCGCCACTTACTGGTGGTTATGGTTTAATATTTCAAATATTTTTACTCTCATTTCATATTTCTCTATTGAGCGTTTTTTTATTTAAAACATAATTGTATGACATTATTTATGCCATTGTAATTGCACCTCTAAACAGCAATAAGCAGTGTGTAAATACTGCGTGTAATCTAAATGTAGCTTGTGTAGGAATTAATGAAATGTAAAGAATTTGACAAACGATCCGTTTTTTGTTTTGTTTTGTTTTTTCAGCATAAGCTAAGTCTTCCCTTAGTGTTGTTTCCCTAAGTGTACAGTGTAAATGCAGATATTGGATATGAGTCACTTTCAAAAGGAGATCATCAAAACATTTTTATCAGAATTGGGCATCAAACCTGCGGTGTAAATGCGTCCAGAAAGGTTTGGGAACGACCGCTATTGGCTGTGCTCAAATATAATCTGTGCCACTTAAAAAGCACTTGTTTAAAGATACAGTGGCAGATGGACTGCGTGCAGATTAAAGTTTCTGTCGAATGAGAGGCTATTTCAGTTTCCAATAATAAAAGAAAACCAGCTTCTAAAACTTACAATCCAACAGGAATTCCTCGCCAAAATAAAACTTCATTACTAAAAAAATGTACCATAGTTTCTGCTTCTGCCAAAATGATTGTCAGTCCAATAAAAAAACTTAACACTTTCCTTAAAGCCTTCATGTATAAAGGATTATAAAGGTATTCATAATGTAGGTTATAATGCATTGTAAAATTGTCTTTTCAGAAATATTTTTAACCAAAGTTAAAATGCATCATTATATTTGCAGATTTCTTGTTACATCTAAAATTGGTTGTTTATTGCATTATATTTTATAAAAGGGAACCAATGACTAGATCAAATTGTAACTGTGGTTACAACTAATCATGAGATCATGCATTGCAATACAAGGCACTATTAATGCAAAAACTTTAAAATACAAAAATACGCTGATAATGCATCATATATAAAGACTTTAAGTAAAGTGTCATATATTATATATATATATAGTATTAACTATGGTATTTTGTTATGACTTTGGAATTTAATTATTATAAGACATTATTATGAAAGATTGTTTTTATTATTATCATTATTATTATTATTATTATTATTATTATTATTATTATTATTATTATTATTATTATTATTATTTGCAGTCGCGACACTGAAGACAGTCGTCAAATAATCATCCAGCAATGGCGGTAAATAGACACGGCTCACGTCTGGGCTCACGCTGGCAAACTGAGCTCGCCATTTTGTGCACATTTCCATTCATCTTGTGTGTCTAATGTTGGTGATGCTTTGTGGTGAAGGACGCATTGAATAACAATCAAAGGATCACACCCCGCTGCTCCATCTGCCATTTCCTCCAGTTAGATTGAAGACCAACAGGTCATCAGACACATTAACATAAACAAGCAAAGCACGGCTGACAGAAAAAGCCATCTATCAGGAGAAAAACAAACCTTTACAGCGGATCTCTCTTTCCTTTTTTCTCTCATATGGCACTCAAAGGGCTAAAACGCTGCTAGTGAAGCTTCCTCTCTGTTTTTCCTAACATGCCATTAGCTGATCAGATCGGCATCGACAGCTTCGTCTTTTAATGAACGAGCTCGGGTTGGTAATTGAAGCGAACCAGAGCTTGTGCTCCCCGAAGTGAAACAGACGGATGAGTTTGTTTCAAACTGGGCTGCGTGATGTATGACAGTGTGTATCTTTTTTTTCAATTATTGTGTGTGTATGTGTGTGTAAGAATTGACTAGATCTTCTCCAGTCAGCCAAAGAGCGCCAGCCTGCCCACCAACAAACAAGTTCAGTGGGGAGCGATGGGGATTATTTAGCCAATTAAAGAGGATAATGAAGTGGATTTGCTGATACGGTCCTATTGGAAACTGCAGTCCAAGAGACGGGAACTAATAAGCCTTCAATCCGAGAGGGTAGCAGAAGAGAGGAGAACATTTTTAACTACTAGAAGACAGCCTCTCAAACTTGAGCATTGTACTGCCTCCAGGCCATCATTACTTTGTCCCTAAACAGAACGGGGACATTTCATTAGTTTTAAGACTTTCGTGTCAAATGTGTATTCTTGGGTGCGTCAGGGGAAAACACGTCTTTACACCCAACGTCCACATAAACTCTGGACTGTCTCTGTATAGTCTGAGGTTTGTGATAATAAAATATTTTTGGTTATTTACAGGGTTTTAAAAGATTTTATGAGTAATTTAACATGCTTTCTGTCATTTGGACAAATAATAAATAAAACAAGTCATACCTACTTAACGGCCTGATATACACCGGTCAGGCATAACATTGTGACTTCTTTCTTAATATTGTGTTGGTCCCCCTTTTGCTGACCCATCTCTGATGGACTCCACTAGACCCCTGAGGTTGTGCTGTGGTATCTGGCACCAATATGTTAGCAGCAGATCCTTTAAGTCCTGTTAGTTGCGAGGTGACGCCTGTTTCATCACATTGCTTTTTTCCATAGTGCATCCTGGTGCCATTTTTTTCTCAGGTAAGCCATGCACACACTCACGGCCATCCACGTGATATTTTATTATGTATGTATGTATGCTCTGTGTAGTCTGACAGCTTTCTATCAGAACCAGCATTAACTTCTGGAGCAGTTTGAGCTCCAGTAGCTCGTCTGTTTGATCGGACCCCACGGGCCAGCCTTCGCTCTCCACGTGCATCAATGAGCCTTGGCCGCCCATGACAGCCCACAAGAGCTGCAGTTTTGGAGATGCTCTGACCCAGTCGTCTAGCCGTCACAATCTGGCCAAACTCGCTCAAATCCTTACGCTTGCCCATTTCTCCTGCTTCACACACATCAACTCTGAGGATGAAATGTTCACTTGCTGCCTAATATATCCCACCCACTAACAGGAGCCGTGAGGAAGAGATCATCAGTGCTAGTCACTTCACCTGGTCGTTATATTATGCTTGATCTGTGTATTAAATAGTAGTCAGAAAACACAATTTGCTTAATATTTTGTAATATATTACAACTGTAGTAATAAAACATAATGCAATGAAGATTGAGAGATGAACAAATACACCTTCCTCAAAAGCCTGATATTTAATAATTCCTTTTGAACATTTTTTATTGATAATCAAATAAACCTCGGTTGCTTCAGTACAGTATGTGTTTATCTTGAAATACTACTAAAAATATAAAAAGATATTATTATGTTTACTTATAAAAATCTGTAAAGATTTCATGGAAAAAGAGGTGAAGCACAAGCTGAAGGTTGACGTTCGTACAATTATACTAAAAGGCTTTTACTTGCTAAAAATGTCTAAACTATCAATCAGGCGACTGAGGGACTGGAGTAGACTGTGCGCTTTATCAGCAAAGTATTGATCATGTTGATCTTTTAGAGGCCTTAGAAATGAATTTATCAAATATGATACAGTAGGCTTATACGGTGAAGGATGATAAATGGGTTTTGAAGTAAATAAAGGCAAAACAATATATAAATTTAGACATCCTTGTGAATATAAACTCAGCAAGAGATGTGAGCAAGGATTTGGGGAGACTTGAGAGAAAGTACAGATTTTAATGCTGTTCAGTGGGGAAATTTATGGGATATTAATTAATAAATCGGGTGACTGTTTTTCTACTCTCCTCTTTCATATTCCTAAAAAAAAAAAAAAAAAAAAAACAACCCCAGAAATTAGCTTTTGGTGAGACTACAAGAGCTCTTGCCACAGAAGTTCTTATGGTACTGTATAGATGTAACATTTAAAATTATAAAAATAATAAATAAAGCATAATAATAATAATAATAGAGCATGACGGAAAAATTACACCATCAAACTGATTTTAATTTATTTGTAGTACAACCTCTGCATTATATATTACTTTTGGTTTGAGCGATCCGATCAACAAACACACATTTTAAAGACAGCCAGACCTTCAAACCTAATCTTCCCCCATCATCTCGTTAACCAAAATAGCGTCACACTTTTGTGCTTATACTAATACTTTTTGTTTTTAAATGCCAGACATATGACAAAAAAGGGAGCTGTAGTAAATGGAGACGGTTGTATATTTTCTGTTGGCAATTCAGGGTCCATAAGAAAGAGAGAAAGCTCAATACAGTCACACTGATTACTAAGAATTGGCTCACTCAAGGAAGCTACTCAGACTTGATTTGTTTCATCTCTGTCATTTACTTCCTGCCGCAACCAGAACAAACTATTTCTCTTCCCTCAGCCTTTCTAATATTTTCTCCAAGTGGTTGGTGTGATTTTTATTCATGTGTGATTTCTGTCTGTGGAAACATCTTTGATGTTCCAGTGAAGACGACTAAATAGACAATGTAGCGCTGACCCCTGACTAACATCTGAGTCTCATCCCTCCATTTTTGTAAAAGTACTTACTATGCCGACTGCAGTTACACATTTAAACGGGGAAAAAAATACACACACATATGCACCATTACTTGCTATGGAGGCACATTAAAAAGGGACCATATCAATCTGTTCTTCGGTATATGTTAACAATAATCTAGCCATGGGGGGAATTCATCAAAATATTTCTGCCGGTTTGCATTTTTAGTTAAGTATAAATAATTATTGTATTTTTTATTTTTCTAGACAAACTCAAGACTGAGTGTGTTGAGACCAAGTCAATACTAAGACTTGTGTGTGTTGAGACCATGTCAATACTAAGACTTGTGTGTGTTGAGACCATGTCAATACTAAGACTTGTGTGTGTTGAGACCATGTCAATACTAAGACTTGTGTGTTTTGAGACCAAGTCAATACTAAGACTTGTGTGTGTTGAGACCAAGTCAATACTAAGACTATTGTGTGTTGAGACCATGTCAATACTAAGACTATTGTGTGTTGAGACCATGTCAATACTAAGACTTGTGTGTGTTGAGACCAAGTCAATACTAAGACTTGTGTGTGTTGAGACCACGTCAATACTAAGACTAGTGTGTGTTGAGACCAAGTCAAAAATAAGACTAGTGTGTGTTGAGACCAAGTCAATACTAAGACAGGTGTGTTGAGACCATGTCAATACTAAGACTTGTGTGTGTTGAGACCAAGTCAATACTAAGACTAGTGTGTGTTAAGACCAAGTCAATACTAAGAATAGTGTGTGTTGAGACCAAGTCAATACTAAGACTAGTGTGTGTTGAGACCAAGTCAATACTAAGACTAGTGTGTGTTGAGACCAAGTCAATACTAAGACTTGTGTGTGTTGAGACCATGTCAATACTAAGACTTGTGTGTGTTGAGACCATGTCAATACTAAGACTTGTGTGTTTAGACCAAGTCAATACTAAGACAAGTGTGTGTTGAGACCATGTCAATACTAAGAAAAGTGTGTTGAGACCATGTCAATACTAAGACTAGTGTGTGTTGAGACCAAGTCAATACTAAGACTTGTGTGTGTTGAGACCATGTCAATACTAAAAAAGTGTGTTGAGACCATATCAATACTAAGACTAGTGTGTGTTGAGACCATGTCAATACTAAGACTTGTGTGTGTTGAGACCATGTCAATACTAAGACTTGTGTGTGTTGAGACCATGTCAATACTAAGACTTGTGTGTGTTGAGACCATGTCAATACTAAGACTTGTGTGTGTTGAGACCAAGTCAATACTAAGATTTGTGTGTATAGAGACCAAGTCAATACTAAGATTTGTGTGTATAGAGACCAAGTCAATACTAAGATTTGTGTGTATAGAGACCAAGTCAATACTAAGATTTGTGAGTATAGAGACCAAGTCAATACTAAGATTTGTGTGTATAGAGACCAAGTCAATACTAAGATTTGTGTGTATAGAGACCAAGTCAATACTAAGATTTGTGTGTATAGAGACCAAGTCAATACTAAGATTTGTGTGTATAGAGACCAAGTCAATACTAAGATTTGTGTGTATAGAGACCAAGTCAATACTAAGATTTGTGTGTATAGAGACCAAGTCAATACTAAGATTTGTGTGTATAGAGACCAAGTCAATACTAAGATTTGTGTGTATAGAGACCAAGTCAAGAATAAGACCAGAGTGTGTTGAGACCAAGTCAATACTAAGACTAGTGTGTGTTGAGACCAAGTCAAGACCAAGACTTGTGTGTGTTGAGACCAAGTCAAGACCAAGACTAGTGTGTGTTGAGACCAAGTCAAGACCAAGACTAGTGTGTGTTGAGACCAAGTCAAGACCAAGACTAGTGTGTGATGAGACCAAGTCAATACTAAGACTAGTGTGTGTTGAGACCAAGTCAAGACCAAGACTAGTGTGTGTTGAGACCAAGTCAAGACCAAGACTTGTGTGTGTTGAGACCAAGTCAAGACCAAGACTAGTGTGTGATGAGACCAAGTCAATACTAAGACTAGTGTGTGTTGAGACCAAGTCAAGACCAAGACTAGTGTGTGTTGAGACCAAGTCAAGACCAAGACTTGTGTGTGTTGAGACCAAGTCAAGACCAAGACTAGTGTGTGTTGAGACCAAGTCAAGACCAAGACTAGTGTGTGTTGAGACCAAGTCAAGACCAAGACTAGTGTGTGTTGAGACCAAGTCAAGACCAAGACTAGTGTGTGTTGAGACCAAGTAAAGAATAAGACCAGAGTGTGTTAGACCAAGTCAAGAGCAAGACTAGTGTGTGTTGAGACCAAGTTAATACTAAGACTTGTGTGTGTTGAGATAAATTCAATACTAAGGCCGGAGAGTGTTGAGACCAAGTCAATACTAATTCTTCTGTGTTGAGACCAATTCAATACTAAGACCAGTGTGTGTTGAGACCAAGTCACAAAGTCACAACTTTTTGCAATCAGATCTTGTTTTTTATGGGCATTTGTATAAAAAATACACATTGTTGACACAATCCCTCATTAATTTCTGACAGCAGTAACAAAATAAGTAACAAAATAAATCAAATTAGAAATAAGTTATAGATTGCATTTAAAGCCGGAAGTTTTACACTCAATGATGTTTAAGATACACTTTCTAACTTTTGTCCCTCTAGCAGTTAAAAAGCTGTATGTATTTTGCGGAAGAACATTGTTTTGGTTTTGCTTCGGCTCTACACAACTGCAGATAAATATGGTTCTTTTTCATCATAACTAAAAAAGAGAGAGATTATCCTACTGCTCAAAAAAATATTCACTACTAGGTTTAAGAGAGTATCTGAAGATGTTACTGTATCTTTATCCCGTTAATAGAGATAATGCTTCATTGAAATTATATTCCAACTATATGTTGATTCTTGTTTTACTATGAGCTCTGTTGCCTTCTCTTTTTGTTTAAAACAGGTGATTCCCTGGAGGTTCGACTAACCCCTGCCACTCCCACACCTGATATGCAGCAAAGGGAGATGTAAATAATATCAGCTTGATCACTCATATTGAACAAATGTTGGTGCTTAGGCTAAACAAGAGCATGTAGCATTAAATGCAACATAAATCATACCAATAAATCATACATAATACAATTATTTTTAATTAAGATTTTATTGACAGAATTATTATTATTTGTAGATATTATAATAGTTTAATTAATAATTAATAATTTTATTATTATAGAAAAGTTAACTACATTCAAGAAACTCCTCTTTGTACTTGGATTGATGTATACAGTATGACTGCCAAAACTTACAGAGGGTCACAAGGTCAAATAGTTTTTCACCTAAAGGCTCGTGTGATTTTATCTGATTGATAATAAATAGTTACATGTCTAATAAGACTGCCAGAACATGTGAAAGACAAGCTCAGGTAAGTTTATCTCCCTACTGATCTTAAATCTATACCTAAATGTACAGGAAGTGCAAAGATAAGAAAGAAGAGTCAAAACACAATGACAGAGTCATTTCATGCTCTCCGCTTCTGGGAATCGAGGTCATTTGAAGCACTGAATAGAAACACTTTTTTTTTTTTGGTTTGGGGGAAATCTAAAGCCTGATTTGTCTAGCAACCCCTTTTCTGACAGAGCACAATAAGGTTGACAGAAAAACACAACGTTATTATTTTCCTTTTAAGCGTTTACGAGGTTGTCAGCTTGTCAGCACTTCAGTGGCAATCACAGGCGAGGTCAGCAGGGCTCAGTTTAGCTGACAGCTGAGTTCAGCATGTAAATAAGAGCTAAACAGATTGAAATGCCTTTAATGCAGAGGAGAGCCAGAAACATCTGTAATAGATGACTGGGTGGATTGCACAGAGACAATTTATGTAATTTAATATTTAAAGAGGTCATGAACTGATAAATCAAATTTCCCTTGAGCTTTTGACATTTAAGAGGTCATCATACTAATATCCTGATAACTCCCTTTGTTAGTCTAAAAACAGCTTTTATTGTAACCAATCCCAGAGAAGGACTCGTTGTGGAATGAGCCTATCAGTGAAAGACTCTGCAGATGAAGATCAACGCCCACTTCCTCATCACAGCTCAGGCTCCGCCCACTGGAGTGTTAGTGAGATGACGAGGAGAGAAGAGATACAGGATCACTGGACTAAAAATAACATTACCTTCCAAAGGATCCTAATGCTAGGAATGTGCTTATTTATTCTCATCAATGTGAACGTCTCAGATGAGCATCATTTGTGTGTTGTGTGTATTCGCTACATTTCACTGCGGTTCCTTTGGGAAATCAATTTCAGTTTTGGTCCAGGCTTTGCAAACAGACTTTCAGGATATGGACTCGACAGTAATACCACAACATGTGAGTAACCGTGTTCATTCTAATGCCCGATCAGGGACTAGTGATTTCTGATATGTAATGATTCATGTACAGTCAGATGTTCTGTCTCACAGCAGCCAATCACAGCAGTGGGCGTTTACACTGAAGTCTCACAGCAGCCAATCACAGCAGTGGGCGTTTACACTTTGTGTACTGCTCTCCTTGTGTGTTTCCCTATGTGTGAACACAATTCAGCAGCGAGCCAAACTCCCTTCAAATAAAGACTGGAGCCAGGGTGTAGTTTCCAAAACTCCTGATGTTTACTCCAATATGCATTGAATGAGAGTGAAAAATGCTTTCGAAGACTTGAACATTAAAGAAACTGGAGCAGCAGTCACATGGAGCTTATTGCTTTAGAGAACTGAGCAAACTAAAACTAAAATGGCTGCTCCCATGCTTAGTCGGATAATTTTCAAAATAAGAGTCCCAGGCAAGAAACCTACAATACTTAATTAAACAGACAGAACACTCCCCGCCTGACATCTGTGAAGATGTCATCCATAACAAACTGCTTAAAGGAGTACTTATTTTCTAAGCAGGAGAATGACTTCAGTTATAGGCCTCAGAAAAGTTTTGCTGGATCCTTCTTTAGTCACTTTGAGTTCAACCTTGCGAACCCTTCCATCTTCACCAGGGAAAACACTTGTGACGAGTGCCATAGGCCATTCATTTCGGACTACTTGATTGTCCTTTAGTAGTACTACATCACCCTCCTGGACGTTTGGGGATGTCTCTTGCCATTTGCGGCGATTTTGCAGTGTTTGCAGATATTCTTGTTTCCAGCGACACCAGAATTGGTTGGCTAGGCTCTGTACTTGCCGCCATTGGTGTTTGTAGATGTCCCTTTCAGAGAAGTTTCCTGCTGGAGGTGGAGTGCCTCCTTTTTGTGTTAGGAGTATTGCAGGGGTAAGTATCAAGGGTGAGTCTGCATCCATAGAGACTGGTACTAGCGGTCTACTGTTAATAATTGCAGACACTTCCGCCATAAGTGTACAAAGCACTTCATCTGAGAGGTTGGAGTGTCCTTCCCGCATCAGCATTGAGTCTAGAATTCTTCGAGCCAGACCAATCATTCGCTCCCATGCGCCTCCCATATGGGAGGAGTGTGGTGGGTTGAAAACCCATGTGCATCCCTCACTATTGATGTACCTTTGCACTTTTGATTCTTTCACCACTTTGTGAAACTCAAGCTCATTGCAAGCGCCAATGAAATTTGTTCCGCAGTCAGAGCGCAGTTGTTTTGCAGGGCCACGGATTGCAAAAAACCTGCGAAGTGCGTTGATGCAACTTGAAGAATCCATAGACATAATGACTTCAATGTGGACTGCACGGGTGCTCATGCAGGTGAAAAGCACCGCCCAGCGTTTACTGTGAGCTTGGCCTCCTCTTGTGCGGCGAGCTACCACTGTCCACGGGCCAAAGACATCTAAGCCAGTGTAAGTAAAGGGTGGTGACACACTCAGTCGTTCTGGTGGCAGGTCTGACATTTTCTGCACTTCTAGTTTACCCCGAAGTCTCCGACAGGTTACACATGCATGAAGAATACTACTTATGCATCTCTTGCCTCCAATAAGCCATAATCCAGCTGCACGAATGGCCCCCTCTGTGAATATGCGGCCTTGGTGCTCCACGCGTTCATGGTAGTGCCGTATAAGCAAAGCAGAAACGTGATTCTTGCCGGGTAAGATGACTGGGTTTTTTTCCGGGTAGCTTAAATCTGCCAGTTTCAATCTGCCTCCAACTCGGAGTAGGCCGTCCTCATCTAAGAAAGGATTGAGTTTTGAGAGTGGAACTTTACTGCTTATGTTTCCGCCCTTAGAGAGTGTTTCGATGTCCTTGTTGAACGATTCCCTTTGCACTGAGTGGATTATTACATTCTTGGCTTTTAACAGCTCGCTCACAGTATGTGGTTGTGAACACAGGTGCCAACCGCTGCATGTGTTGGATTCATTGGTGGATCTAAAAGAACAAGCTACATGGATCAGTGATGCAATGGCTCTTTGCAGGGATTTCCAAGAGGAGAATCTCTGAAACCCGTCAGAGGTCAGATGTTTATCCTCTGTTTCTGTGGCACAAGCTGTCACAATTGGCCTGATTTCCATATCTGAATCTGGGTCCACAAGCACAAAGTTGTCTGTAATAATGAAGTCATCTTCATGTGACTTGCGCAGGAATGCTGGACCTGTAAGCCAGTTAGACCTCACGAGTTCAGATGCATGGATGGACCTAGAAGCAATGTCAGCAGGATTGTGCTCTGTGGGTATGTATCGCCACTGTTTTGGTTCTGAAAATTGTCTGATTCTCTGTACCCTGTTGTGGACATAGACGTAGAAACGTTTAGTTTCATTGTAGATGTAGCCAAGTACAATTTTGCTATCACAATAGAAGGTTATAGCATCTGGCTTGAAGTCAATCTCTTGAACAATGAGCTCTGCTACCTCCACTGCTAAGACTGCTGCACAAAGCTCCAATCTGGGTATGGTAGGCTGGCCTTTCGGTGTCAGTTTTGCCTTTCCTAAGATGAAGCCAATGCTGATCTGTCCATCTCCATCTATTGTCCTGAGATATGCTACGGTTCCTATGGCTTTCATTGACGCATCTGAGAAAACACAGATCTCTTTGTGATTTGCCTTTGAAAGAGAGTTGGGGGAGTAAGAACGAGGAATATGAAAATGTTGCAAGGCTTTTAATGAATCTCTCCATGATTCCCACTCATCACGTTTCTCTTGTGGCAGTGGTGCATCCCAGTCTGTTCCTTCGATGGATAGCTCTCTAAGAAGAAACCTTCCCTGTATAGTGACAGGAGCCACAAGACCAAGAGGATCGAAGAGACTGTTGATTATAGATAGGACACCACGGCGTGTGAATGGTTTGTCGTTGACTGCTACATTAAAGGTAAATGTGTCAGTCGCAGTTTCCCAATTCAGACCAAGACTGCGTTGTGTAGGCATGGTTGTTCCACTGAGATCAAGGTCTTTGATGTCCTTTGCGTGATCTTCAGACGGGAATGCTTTGAGTACTTGTACACTGTTGGATACAATCTTGTGCAGCCGCAAGTTTGATTCAGAGAGGGATGCTTGTGTTCTCTTCAGTAGGTCTATTGCTTCCTCTTCAGTTGGCAAGGAAATTAGTGCGTCATCCACATAGAACTCGCGTTCCACGAAGTGTCTGGTGTCTGGACCGTATTGTTGCGCACCCTTCTCTGCTGCTCGTCTTAGGCAGAAAGTTGCAACTGCTGGGGAAGGGCTGTTGCCAAACACATGGACTTTCATCCTGTATTCAACGATGTCCTTGTTAAGGTCATTATCCCGATGCCAAAGGAAGCGTAGGTAATCTCTATGATCTTCTCTCACAACAAAACAGTGAAACATTTGTTGTATGTCTGCCATCACTGCTACACGCTCTTTCCTGAAGCGCACCAGGACACCAATTAGCCTGTTATTAAGGTCTGGTCCAGTAAGGAGCACTTTATTGAGAGAGATCCCCTCATGCTGTGCGCTGGAGTCAAATACTACCCTGATCTGATCAGGTTTTTTGGGATGATAGACTCCAAATAGTGGTAAGTACCAACACTCATTTCCCTTGGCTATTGGCGCTGCAAGTTCTGCATGGTCACTGTCGAACAGTTTTTGCATGAACGTTACAAACTGTTCTTTCATATCTGGCTTCCGCTCTAGGGAACGTTGCAAGGAAGAGAGGCGACTTAAAGCTTGATGTCTGTTGTTCGGAAGAACTGGCCTTGGAGATCTAAAGGGAAGAGGCGCTACCCAACTGTTGGAATCGTCCTGGAAAACTTCTCTCTCCATAGTCTTTAAAAAAACTTCATCTTCGATGGAGGGTGCAGGCTTACTGTCGTTCTCTGTTGTTTTAAATACATTCTGGCCAATATTGTCTTTGCTCATGCTCAGATGTGTTTCAAAGTCATAAGCTGTATGCAGAGCTGTTAAGTTACTGGTGATCTTTTCTTTAACATGTACGTGACTTGTACAAGGAATGAACAGTGAGGGTCTTCCATTTTCTAAGATATTTGTCTTGAAACTGGAAACACTAGGCTTGTGGACATCTCCCAAGCATACTTCACCGACCAGAACCCATCCTAGGTCTAATTTTTGGCCAAAGGGTGTGTTGTGCGGGCCGTTAATTTGTTTTCTAACCTTATGAACTCTGAGTATGTCTCGCCCAAGCAGCAGGAGAATGTGGGCTTCAGGGTCCAGAACTGGGATTTCGGAGGCAATATGCTTGAGGTGAGGTTGATGGAGAGCAGCTTCAGGTGTTGGAATTTCATCGCGGTTGTTGGGAATATCATCACATTCAATTAATGTTGGAAGCGCAAGATTAATTCCACCATTCGCTGCTTCAATCCGATAGCCATTTGCTTTTCTTCCTGAACACTCAATCAATCCAGCACATGTCTTTAGGCTATAAGGAGATGCTTTGCAATTGATGTTGAATAAGTCGAAGAATTTTGACCTGGCCAGAGATCTGTTGCTCTGATCATCAAGCATAGCATACATCTTTACTACCTTTTCAGGCTGCCCCTCAGGATACACCTTGACAAGACATATTTTGGAACAAGATTTTGTGGAAAGGCCATGACACACTTCAGTGCAAAGAGAGCTCACCTCTTGTGTTATTGGAATTTCTCCTGCATCCTCCCCGCCATGCTGTAATGGACGACTTTGGCTTTGGGGTGCCCATGAAGGAGGACCAGGATGCAGAGCTGAGTTGTGACTGTCACTGCTGCATTCATCGCATTTTAGAATGGCTTTGCAATCCCGAGCAAAATGTGATGATGATGAGCAGCACCTGAAGCAGATCCCTTGCTCTTTCAGAAAAGCTTTTCGCTCATTGATTGTCTTCATTCTAAAGCCTCGACATTTCTTTAAAGGGTGCGGTTTATTGTGGATGAGACAGTATTTGGCTGGATCATCTTTAGAAGGCATTTTGTCTTGAGATGCACTATAAGAGATTTCAGTTTTGTGTACCCCCACTGGTGTCTTGAAGTTACAGCGTTTTTGATGGAGTCCTTCATTTTGTGGACGGCAACTGCTGGAAAAAGCAAAGCTGGGATCGTTGCGTGTTTTGGCATGATTGCAAATGAACTGAGTAAAGAATGAGAAAGGAGGGTAAGTGACACCAAATTCTTCTTTGAACTTTGAGCCTTGTGAAATCCACTTTTCTTGTAAGGCATATGGCAGTTTCTCAACAATAGGCCTGATGCCACGAGCAGTGTCTAAGTAAGCTAAGCCAGGTAGATAGCCGTCTTCTTTGGCTGAGAGCAGCTCCATTAAAAGATCTCCGAGCTCTCTGAGTTTGAGGTTGTCTTTACTCGAAATCCTGGGAAAATTGTCTAACTTCTTAAACAGCGCACTTTCGATAACTTCAGGTGAGCTGTAACATTCATCGAGTCTGTTCCAGACCATTTTCAAGGCTGTGTTTGGGTTTCCAATGTGAACTGCTCTGAGACGTCTCACATATTCTGAAGATTCTTTGCCGAGCCACTTTGACAACAAGTCTAGCTCCTCGCTGGCTGTAAGACCCAAGTCTTTGATGGTATTGATAAAAGAGGACCGCCAGGCTCTGTAACTTTCAGGGTGATCATCAAAGCGTGTTAAACCAGTGCTCACCAGCTCACGTCGCGCAAGATATTTCACTAGGTCTATCATGCTTGAAGTTTCTGAGTGTTGTGGCAAAGAACCTGGTACAACACTGAACTTGGGCTGTTGCTGGCATTTATTGCTGGCTGGTCTTTCTATTGACTCCTCTGTGATGTTTCTTGAGAGCTTTATTTTTGGCATTTTTGGCTCTCTTTGGGATGGAGAACATGCATCAAGTATGACATACTGGCTATCATTGGCATGCACTATATTTGGTCCAGTTTGAGAGGTAACCCGGTTCGAATCAATTACTTGGTCTAGTTCAGATTTGCAATCCTGAGGCTGGTCAGTGGCTAAATCAGCCTTCTCAATATGATATGTAGCTTGGTCCCTGACATAATCACAAACACGCTTGTCTGTGCTTTGTGCTGATGAAGAGTGACTTTTCTTGTCATATAGCTCCTCTTCCTCAAATTCTGCTGCTGCTTCTAATATATCTGCTTCTGCGCTAGCAGCTGCAGCCTCTTTTTCTAGATGTAAGGCTTCCAAGTTAGCTTCTAGTCTTGCTTTGTCCACCTTAATTGCAATTTCTTTCTCTGCAAAGGTTACTCGTGCTCGTGCAGCCTCTGCCTTAGCTCTAGCGCGTGCTGCAGCAGCACCAACTGAAGATCTTGAAGATCTAGAAGATCTTATTGAATTTTTAGAGGATGTATCAGACGTTCTGTTACTTTTACTTCGTGTCTTTCCTGGTGCGGTGTCTTTTGGATACCTTTCAGCCATGATGCGCTCTACCTGCTGCTGTATGCTTCTGCCAGGATGTTCAGCCAGCTGATTTTATGTCATTTCACTGTACTGCTCTCCTTGTGTGTTTCCCTATGTGTGAACACAATTCAGCAGCGAGCCAAACTCCCTTCAAATAAAGACTGGAGCCAGGGTGTAGTTTCCAAAACTCCTGATGTTTACTCCAATATGCATTGAATGAGAGTGAAAAATGCTTTCGAAGACTTGAACATTAAAGAAACTGGAGCAGCAGTCACATGGAGCTTATTGCTTTAGAGAACTGAGCAAACTAAAACTAAAATGGCTGCTCCCATGCTTAGTCGGATAATTTTCAAAATAAGAGTCCCAGGCAAGAAACCTACAATACTTAATTAAACAGACAGAACACTTTGTCTTTTTTTAAATCATACTAACATGCATTATAAGTGCACCACAGGAAACATTATAACAATAAAACATGCAGTTCAGGACCCCTTTACAAAATATATAATTATATTGATATCACAAGACAGATAGATTGAAAGATAGATCCAGTATTTCTAAGCTTTGTAAAGAGCAGTTTTCTGTCACTTTTTCCCTGGTATCTGACTAAAGGAATAGCCTGCATGGGATAATGAAGGGCGGTGAACACTGGCACAGGTTAATTATGAGCTGGGAAGTATGTGCTGGACCAGACCATGAATTTGTTTAATCAGTGAGATCCACCCACGTGTTTCCTGAGGTGGCTTTTCAGGACCGTAGGAGCAAATCATTTTGAAGCTGATCTAGTTTAAATTACTTTACTGTGTTAGCCGAAATACTTTAGCTTTTTTTGTATAGTGCATCATTCTCTTGTTTTGCATGAGTACTAAGTTTTTACCCACATACATGTATATTGTAAAAGGTTATTGATAAATGTCATTGTGCATACTGTATATAATAGCATACTTGTACCCACTTTGCAGTTCAGTCTTTACAGGGTTAAACCTTTATGGACAGCCGAGGTTTCGAGTCTGAATAATGTATGGCCTTATGATTTACACGATGCAGAAAACGTCGATGGAATCACGGAATGAAGTCATACAATTCTAGTCATTCATTTGATAAAATCATCGGCAGATATACACACAGAAACGCGAAGGCCAAATTAAAAGTTTGGTTTAGCTTGAAGAAATTGTTATTACTATTGTACAGTCGAATGTACATCTCAAAGTAATTGTAACGACTGATCAAGGCTAAGGAAGAGTACAGCCAACATAACGCAACGATATGAACTGACAAGGAACAAGACTGAAAACATGACTTAAATGCACAGGCAAACAGATCATGGAAACAAGACACAGCTGACAAGACTCACGACACACACCTGAACACAAGAATGGCTAATGACACCAGGCAAAGGATTGTGGTAGATGTAGTCTGTGGTGAACAGTCTCTGTTGGACTACACTGGCACTCTCACTGCTGATCCTGACAGTAATACTAATAATGATACAATAATATTTTTTGTAAAAAATAAATAAAAATAATAATAATTATGAATTAATTTGATTACCACCATTTTTGATAAACTTGCATTTAACCTTAAAGCACAGAATCCACAAAAAACTACCAAAATTTCTGAACAAATTTCTGTAAAATTCTTCATTGCATGTTCAATGAATTCAATAAATATGCTTTTTGATTCTTAAAATGTATTTTAATTATTAAAATTGAATCTATAAAAATTGTAAACAGAGAAAAATAAAATCGAATTTAGGAAAACAATTACATGGATTTCATAAAAGGGTCATGAACTGAACATGAGCTTTTGAAATGTACAGTTTTTCTCAGTCGCTTTGGTTCATTTCTCAGATCAGAATTGAAATTCTCAAAACTACCTGTTCTCACATCATTCTCACATCATCGTGTCTCTTGAGCACATCAAAAAATCAGTTTCTCATTTCTCTGAACAAATTGCAAATGCTTTGGTACATCCATGCAAATGATTATGTCCGATTCTCTGTTGTTTCCTCCATTATCAGATGCTTATGTCATGTTGATCAAAATGTATTATATTGGGTCTCTGTTGAATAGTCTCACCCCCACAACATTTAGGCACAAGCTCATAGCATAAGCCTTTACATGGAAAATGGTTGAACAAGTTATCATAATATGTCAAACATATTTCTATACTTTCTATATTTCCATTAGACTTTTTTCTAAATATGTCCTGAATTGGTAAATTGCTCCCAATAAATCTTGACTTTCTCTAACGAAGGTGCTTCTCATGAAACATCAACTAGCAGGTATATACTATATATATACACACACACACAGCACCGCATGCAGTTTTTCCTATGTTCATA
The DNA here is from genome assembly GCF_024679245.1 of Pseudorasbora parva. Classification (NCBI taxonomy): domain Eukaryota; kingdom Metazoa; phylum Chordata; class Actinopteri; order Cypriniformes; family Gobionidae; genus Pseudorasbora; species Pseudorasbora parva. Next base: position 1,627,883 of record NC_090187.1, on the reverse strand, counting down.
TTTCTTCTATAGGTTTTTTTTTTGTGTGTGTGTGCTACTCAGTGCTGTCTTTTCATTTCTGTATCTCAATGACATGTTCTGTCAATAAAATACAGTACAAACAGTAAGAGTGTAAATTTGAATCTTTTCCATTCTCTTGCAATTACACTCACACACACACACACACACACACACTAAGATAATAATTTTCACGAAAACTTTCGCCATAGTTTCCATCAGAACATCCCTCCAGAGTAAACTGTTATATTGACAACATGACTGAACAATCTGACGGTCTTATCCGAACACAATGACACAAGGACTCGTCCTTCTGATGGCACTGACATGTTCATTGACACAGATATTTACTTTTGAGAGATGAACTAAGGATTCTGAGTAAAGGGAGTGGCTTTTGCAGGTTATCCATGGTGTTTTGCTATTTGTACAAATTGTTTTCAGAAATACACTTACTGTTTTGCAAATTGTGAGTTTTATTCGAGAAATGTACCAAAGTGACTGAGAAAAACTGTAAGAGGTCATCAAACTATAAATATCCATGTTTCAGATCTGAAATCTTCTTTGTTAGTCAAAAAAAATATTGTAACCAATTCCAGAGAAGGACTTGTTGTGGAATGAGCCTATCAGTGAAAGACTCTACAGATGAAGATCAACGCCCACTTCCTCATCACAGCTCAGGCTCCGCCCACTGGAGTGTTAGTGAGATGACGAGGAGAGAAGAGATACAGGATCACTGGACTAAAAATAACATTACCTTCCAAAGGATCCTAATGCTAGGAATGTGCTTATTTATTCTCATCAATGTGAACGTCTCAGATGAGCATTATTTATGTGTATTCGCTACATTTCACTGTGGATTCCTTTGGAAATCAGTCTTAATTTTAGAGCAGGAATTCAAAATTAATCATTAAATTGTTCAAGCTTAATGAATTTTCATAATTTCATGTCTGCTGATAATAGAGACTGACCAGTATGGTCACTCCAGCAGTTTTCTTCATGTTTTGATGGTTTGTTATTATCGCGATGAGCCTTCAAACCTGAAGGTGGAAGTGTCAGTATGAAGACTCATCACCGCCCAACTGAGTCCTGATAACTCGAGTGGCCAACCTCCCGCCATCACAGCCAAGCCAGTCCTCTCACTGTCTGTATCAAGGCCACATGTTGAGTAGACTCAATCAATATTATTTCATGTCCCGCACTCTCTCAAAAATCAGGCAATAATGATTCCCTGGCCATCCTGTTGTTCAATCACTCCGAAGGCGCTCGTGAGCATCCGCTCGAGTGTCCGTGGAATTACTCCTGAGATTGTCCCTAATGCCGTGCTTGGGATCTTGGTTTGTTGGCCGGTTTGAAAGCACTTCAGTTCTATTCATAAAAGGACATGCCAAGATCCTGTCATGGTGAGGAAGTGGAGAGCTAAAAATGAACTTTAGTGCAGGACTACTAGCAGTCCTTTAAAAAAGTCCACTGGTCCACAAATCTGTCCGCTCTTAATAGAGAGGAAGGACTGTTTTATTCAGCTGATCGCTCACAATGGCCCAACGCTGCTCCTCCTTATCAGCTTCTTATATCAATATCTAAAAATTATAAACCAAAAGTAATTTTTCTATCAGTAAAAATGCTTTGTGGAAAAATACACATCAATAGCAAATGTATTAAATATCAAATTTACACTTGCTCTACTTCAATTTTTTTTGTCTTAATATTTGTACTAAAAACTGTATTGTGTATATAATATAGATCATGGTAAGGGACCATGGATGGATGGACGGATGGATGGATGGACGGATGGATGGACGGACGGATGGATGGACGGACGGATGGATGGATGGACGGATGGATGGACGGACGGATGGATGGACGGACGGACGGATGGACGGATGGATGGATGGATGGATCAAACAATATAATGATGGATGGATGGATGGATGGATGGATGGATGGATGGATGGATGGATGGATGGATGGAACTATATAATGATGGATGGATGGATGGATGGATGGATGGATGGAACAATATAATGATGGATGGATGGATGGATGGATGGATGGATGGATGGATGGATGGATGGATGGATGGAACAATATAATGATGGATGGATGGATGGATGAAACAATATAATGATGGATGGATGGATGGATGAAACAATATAATGATGGATGGATGGATGGATGGATGGATGGATGGATGGATGGATGGATGGAACAATATAATGATGGATGGATGGATGGATGAAACAATATAATGATGGATGGATGGATGGATGGATGGATGAAACAATATAATGATGGATGGATGGATGGATGGATGGAACAGTATAATGATGGATGGATGGATGGATGGAACAATATAATGATGGATGGATGGATGGATGGATGAAACAATATAATGATGGATGGATGGATGGATGGATGGATGGATGGATGGATGGATGGATGGATGGATGGATGGATGGAACAACATAATGATGGATGGATGGATGGATGGATGGATGAAACAATATAATGATGGTTGGATGGATGGATGGATGGATGGATGGATGGATGGATGGATGGATGGATGGATGGATGAAGCAATATAATAATGGATGGATGGATGGATGGATGGATGGATGGATGGATGGATGGATGGATGGATGGATGGATGGAATTCTTAAAGGGGGGGTGAAACACTCAGTTTCAGTCAATCTCATGTCAATCTTGAGTACCTATAGAGTAGTATTGCATCCTTCATATCTCCGAAAAGTCTTTAGTTTTATTATATTTATAAAAGAAATATGGGCTGTACCGAGTCTTTCCGGAAAAAAACGAGCGCCTGGAGGCGTATCATGTGGGCGGAGCTAAAGAATGACGAGCGCAAAGCGGTGACGTCCTCAAGCGTGGAGAAACCCATCGCTATCTCAGCTAATACAGATAATGATCCACAATCAAATCTGAGGCTGAAATAAATTGAACAGGAGAAACGGCAACATCAGGATGTCCGTCTCTGTGGTATGGACTGTATTTAGGGGCATTTGTGTGCAGTTTATGAGGACATGATTCGGTTTATGGACTATTGTATGTGACTAGACCTTAGCAGTAGCAAGCAAAACGGTTTTGCACGTCAGACTAGTGTAACGTTATACAGAGAACAGCAATGGAGTCCGTTAGCGCATTTGAATGACGAAGCACGCGATCGTGTCGTTTACTGATGTTTACTCATGCGACGGTAGCCAATAGCAGAGACATTTGAAGTTGATTTACTCACCGGCATCTTCCAAAGCAGGACCGCTCTGTCAAAAACACACTTCTTTGGTATGATTTGGTGAAGTCCTGACAGCAGTGGCGTGGAGATCCACTTTGTGACGCGACTGAAGCGATGTTGTGAAGCTTCCCGTCATTTCTGCGTTCAAATCGGTTCAAATGCAGCGCTGCCTTCCCAGAATGCTGTGCTGAAGCGTTGAAGTCGCTCGACGTCACCCAGAGGAATAAAGTGGAGCGCGGCGCGACAGAAGTGTTCACGGACGACTGGATCTGCACCTGAGAGACAGTTTACAGCGTGCATTTCCTCTCTCGCTCTAGTCACGCGCGCGCGCACCCTACCGGGAGAAGAGCCCGTACGGCCCATACAAGGACCTTCCGCTCTATTTAACGTCAAGTAGACCCATACTCGAAAAAAACTCGCCGAAACTTGTGAGAAACCGGAAGGAGTATTTTTAACACAGAAATACTCCATCAAACATCCAACATTAGTTTTTGAAACTTTGTCTATGTTTAGGATGGGAATCCAAGTCTTTAAAGGTGTAAAAAGCTCAGTATGCATGAAACAGCATTTCACCGCCCCTTTAAGTGAGTCAAAAGCACTCAAAAGTTCAACTAATTGAATTTAATGTAAAAGAGAACTATAATGCATTTTCATTTAATTGCAGGTATGTAATCAAACACTTATTTCTGTAATGTGATTTTTTGCTCACACAGGTGGTGTATAATCGTCCTATAACCCTCCATCCCACTGTTTTTTGTCCCATAGTATTCTTCTTATTTTATAACAGAATGTATGGAACTTGCCTATGGAATATATTTCTGCATAATTAATCCCCTTCCTTCCTTAGGTTTTAAAAGCCAATGGTCTGTTTCACAACTTTCTACGACACTAAACAGGCAATTAGTCACAGCCAAATCATTTTTCATACATTTTATGGATATGTCCAGAACGCACTAGAGCTCTCATGGGTCCAGTTTTACTCCAGCCCGCCCGTCTGCCCGTCTTACACCATTCCTCATCATTAACATCTCTAGTGAGATCACTGCTGAAACATGCCTGACAGTCGCATTACAGAGACTCCATCTTAACTTTACCTTATGTTATCTTAGGGTGCGTTCACTCTTGTGATGTTTGGTTGGATTGAAACGAACCCTGGTGCGATTGCTCGGTTAGTGCGGTTCATTTGAACACATGTGAACGCTGCCATCCGAACCAAACCAGCGGACCGAGAGCGCTATAAAGATGAGTCTCGGTCCGCTTCCAAACCAACTCTGGTGCGGTTCGACTGATATATGAACGCCACACGGACCAAAGACATGTAGACGAACCAAAAACAGGACGTGATGTCACGAGATGAGACGCAGAGTCAGCTGATTGGACGAGGCGGAGAGATCGATCGGTGTATCCAGAATGAGTAACGTTAACGTTAGAGGGCAAACGTAGAGCAACGAGGAAGAGCCTCATCAATATTTGGTCCGACGAGCAACGTTTCGAAAATGCTAGAAAAAACACACAAAAGCAAACCTGGTTCTTCTCATGTTGGCCATTAGTCGGCACAGACGACAGAACGGCCGTCTCTTTTCTGCACAACGGAGGAAATCCTGGAGCTGTTTTGAATGTTTTGAACACTTTATGAGCTCTTCGTGAGTTCTCAGCGGGTAAAAATAATGCCATATGTTCACGCATTAAATGATGGCGTTTAATCCGCACACAGCGTTGTTCTGAATGTTCGGTAAGCAGCTCCGACGTCACATAAGCGACCAATCAGGTTGTGTGTTTGTCTCCCTGAGCCTTTGGTTCTCTAACTTTAGGTTCGCTGTTATAAATGCCAGTGTGAACGCTAAGCGGACCAGGGCCCGTATTTATCAAACATCTTAGAATTACTCACAAGAACACTGCTAAGAATTGACTTGGCTCAAAAATTCTTGGCTCAAAGCTGCGCTTAAAAGTTAGTTATCAAGCGTCCCAATCATACTTTAAGTAAACTGTAGGACTAAATCTTAAGTGTCAGTCTTAGAGTCGATTAACGACATTTTGCTGTGCCACAAACAGGATTTCGGATGATGTCATAGGCATGAGCCAATCACTGAATAGATGTTCATATTTAAAAATATTCTCAGTTAAATTCACATTGAATGGTGAAGTTCCTAAGAGGAGTTTACATTCAACACACATTTGACAATAAAGAGTTTTCAAGAGAAAACATTACACATTTAAAATGAAAGATAAACATGTTTTCATCCATTTAATTATTTTTTTTTAAACTGGTGTGCTGTTAAGTGACCTGCCTATATATCGCCTAGATTTTTAAAAATATATATAATCAGCCACCATGGATTCCAAAAGAAAACCGAACTGGCAGGAGGAAGAAGCGATCGCTACTGCTGCTGAATTACTCGAACAGTGTTTTTTATTTTTTTTATAAAACCCAACATTAACCAGCGCTGAAAAAGATGATGTCTGCTCTGTCCAAACGATAGCGTTTGATGAACTATTTGTCGTCAAACATTTCGAACACATTCTCCCTCTCTTGAATGATTTGAGCACGTCTCTGTCTCCTCAGCGCCATCACAAGCCCCAACTGGACACTCCTGACCACTTGAGAGACCTCTGGAGCTGTCTTAAATAACTGGGAGACTAAGAGTGATTCTTAGCTTTAAGAAATTTGAAAACTTGCTCTTATACTTAAGTTTGAAAGTAGGAGTAAATTTTATGAATTCTCAGCACTTAAGACTAAAATAGCACTTTGAGAAGCTTGATAAATACGGGCCCTGGACTATGTTTTTTTATTTGGTCCAAACCAAGCTAACCAAACTAACTGAACTACAAGTGTGAACGCACCCTTACACCTGTTTCACAAGCCACATGACAACACTTGTTATTAAGCAGAACTTTAGTGCATGCAAAGAGACACTTTGTACATCCATGCAGACACAAACGAACAAAACGAAATGCAAGCGCCTGCGGAAAAAGTCTGGCGAACTCTGACCTGCTAATCTGCATCGCCAAAACACGTTTGACCTCTTGGCTGAGTTAAATAAAGCTGTCTGAATAAAAAGCCTCCTGGTGTGCAGTGTTCCAGGGTGTGAAGTAATCGTGTCTGCAACTTCTGACAGAAACTTTCTCCAATATTTCTAAACGTTTGTCTCCCCATTAAAATGCAGCCAATAATGGAAAGTGCATCCTCTTGTTGAGGTGCTGAACGTTATTAAACTTTCTGAGTTTAATCAAATAAACGATAGTCTTGATAAGATATGGGTTCTGAAACACTGATACTCTTCTTCATGGAGATTAAAGAAAATGATGAAAGAATAATACATTCATGTGATTTACAGTTGGAAACTTTTTGTGTTGGACACTTTAAAGTTACATTTTGTTTCCTCAGATATACTGTACAATGGCTTTCATTGTGGAAAAAGAAGTGCAATTTAGCATACTTTAAAAATAGTGTCATTATTATGGAAATAATACACTTTAAAAGAATACTCAAGTGTCAACTGAATGTGATATGTTGGACACATAAAGGTAGGGTAGGTAAGAATTGGTTAAAAAACTTTTTTTTACAAATTTGTTTAAACGTTCTTTATATATCAATACATAATTAAAATGTAAGTACTCTGAAAAAGAAAGTATAAAAATGGAGTGTGTGTAGACCTCTCAGGACTGTTTTAAAGACAGCTCATTATTTCCATTCACTCCACCTTCTCACTTCTGGGCTCTTTCCAAAGCCACGCCCCCAAAATACACGAACACGCCTCACCGACCAATCAGACGCATTATTGACATCTAACTTTATCAGTATGAATATAAACAGATGAGATGTCTTTAGTCCTCACTATCAAGCTAGAATACCGATACTGGTAAAGTTTAAAATATATTTGTGTTTGATTCGGTAACGAGCTAGTTATATTTATAAGGCAAAGCTAAACACGGGTAGCATTGATCTTTTTTTTTTTTTCCAATAACATCAGTTATACTGTGATGAAGATGAATTTCGTGTAACATTCATAACATATACAGTGTTTTGCATGTAAGAGTTTCCATGACGAAAGCATTGTTGATTAGCAGTAGCTAAAGCTAACTTTGTTCTAGAAAAAGCTCCTGGATGCGGTGTACGAGCTTTTACACATGCAAGTTAAATTTTGCGAAATTCAACACGACAGCGATCAACTTGAGCTAAGCATATTGAGCATTTATCATCTTTACTAATGGTTAGTATAGTATAGTGTATAATATTGTAACTTTATGCTCAGTAATGTTATGTTAGCTCTAGGCAGCGTCATGTGCTAGTGATACATGCTTCATGAAAACATAAACCGAAAAAATGTATAATCAGAATGAAAGATGACCTGTCCAGCAGAAATACAGCCTGCAATGAGTCACAGTGACTTCTTGTGCATTGCCTTTACATGTAGGCCTACTGTCTTTCTTTTTTTGCATTGTTAGTTTCCCTTCGCTGACTGCAAAACCCGGCACTGTGCATTTTGAATGCTTTTGCTCTTCGTAGGTTTTGTGCCGCGCGCATGTGGGCGGATCCTGTAGCGAAAGCGGTGGTTGCCATGGTAGCGAGAGAGAGTGACAGTCGCCCAAGCCAATCACTTGATTCGTCCCGAACGAAAATAATGAGCGGTGTTTATTACAGATGAAAAAGTCTAGAGTCACTCGATTTTTATACTCTCCTTTTCAGAGTACTTACATTTTAATTATTTATTGACAAATAAAGAAAGTTTAAACAAATTTGGACAAAAGTGTTTTAGATCATTCTTAACTACCCTACCTTTATCTGCATGTTACTTATAACAAAATTAATTTATAATAAATGCAATAATTTCAGAGTTCTGTTTTACCCAGTTAAGTAGCTCTCAAGAACATCTGTATATGTAATGCTGTGATTACTTGGATGGATGGATGGATGGATGGATGGATGGATGGATGGATGGATGGATGGATGGATGGATGGATGAGAGAGAGAGAGAAAGATAGAACAATGGATGAATGTACTGCTGAATGCACTGACAAGCAATTATGATTACAATAATTTAAAAAGAAAATTTGACTATTATTATAATCAAATGCACTTTTTAAAAGTATGTTAAGAAACAGTCGTGAAAGTGTTCTCTCTTTAACTGGCCTTTTATTTCATTAATATTATATTTTTTGTATAGTGTTTTTTTAAGATTGTTGTTAAGTTTAAAAGTACCCTACAAGCGCACTTCTTTCTCACAAGGGTTTGCAATGATGAAAATGCATAATGCATGTTATAAAGTGTGTTTTTTATGCAATAAACTGAAAGCAAAGTCAAAGATCTGCGTAAGCTGTTTACGTGCTCCTGTTAAGCGTTTTCCGTGCTAACAGTGCTGTGGGAAACGAGATGAAACGAGACTCACATCACAAACGTTCTGCTTGATTTGACTTTGTCTCTGCAGCCTGTGTGAGACAAAACGTCAAAGTGTGTGGTCAGGTTGTTAATTAAAAGTTTTAGCATTGTTATTGTAAAAGTATTGTCAAGAGCAGGCGAGCATGTTGAAGAGTTTCTGTTTGAACAGCTTTCTCTGATGAAGTTCTTCGGTTATTGTGATGTGATGTGGACGTTCTTACACGCTGAGGTGCGAGGTGAGAACCGGTCCACTCAAAATAACTAATGATGTGTTTATAAGTGTCTGTTTGCAGACATTTGGAGAGCCCGAGAAAAACACACATCTGCTTTGTGTTCAAACAGGCAGAAAATGAAGCCCACTCTGGCGGAGAGCTACACCTACAACACAAGTGTGAACTAGGGCTTGAACGACTTCCGATTTATTAAAGTCGACATTTATGTGATGAAAGTCGAGTCGACGTCGACTAGTCTCGCTGACGTCATTAATGAACAAATAAGCCTGAGCCTCGAGCTGAGACGCGAACACAGGACAGATACGGCATTCGACACACCGCTGCCCATAAGGTTATTAATCCTACATCACAGCTTTTGTATCAGTTCTTTTGTCTGATGGTCGTTATATTTCTCACAGATTTCTGCTCGTTCTGAATCAGATACAGATAAAGTAGCACAATAAAGATTACATGTATATGAATGCATTAGTGAGTGATTGTGTGTGAATTAACTCTACCTGTAGCGTCTCTCTACTAATAGTGAAGCTGTGAATATTAGTTATCAAGAAATATATGCTAGAACTTTTCAGTTTCTAAGCTATTTTATTGATAAATCACAGAACAGTGTTGATACATTTCTGTGCTATTGAATGGTTTAGTGTGAGGCGCGCGATCTCCATGTGATGTGCGATCGGCTGTGTGTGTGTTGCAATGCAGCACGCATTCGTTTAGCGTGATGATTAACCTGTGCATTACGCCTGCATTCTCCCGATCAATTTTGAGCATCCAGATGGTAATCAAACATGTATTGTGAAGAGCTCACGGAGTATGCATTAATTTGTCATTTTTAACTGTTGTAAACAGAGCCTGCGTGTCAGGAAATAGCTTACCTCGCAGCGCCCTCTATAGGCCAGCGACTAGTCGACGTCAAGCTTAAAGCGCCATGACAGAGCATTAAGGTTGACTATTCAGTGCGACCCCAAGTGTAAACTGAATTTTATTCCTCTGTATTTTGCCAGGACCGGAGACCTAAGGACTAGAAGTCTTCACAGGGCACCCAAGACCCGTGGACCCGAAATCCGACCCAGGACCCGTATAGGTTCGGGTCTATATTTTAAATGGTCAGCCAGGTCCGGGTCGGGTCCCAATCTATTACTTCAGGTCCCGGGTCTGTTTAACGCTGTAGCCTATCTAATAGGTCGATCAGGCTCGGAGAACACCTGGCCGTGAAAGTCAGCACAGCTTGTGTGTTTTGTGTAACTTGCAAATTGCTAAATTAGGATAAGAAAAGTGTGAGCCGGTTCTCTTTCGCTCGCGCTCTCAGCCGTTTAGAAAGCGGGCTGATTTAATGCATGCGCACGGTAATAATGTACTCAACAATATATTTCAAATCAGCAACAAGACCTCAGATGAACTATCACATAAATGTTTTCTGTGATGCTCAAATTGCATAAAAAAGCTCATATTTCAGGTACTCCAGCTAACGCGCGAGTGCAGTCTCAAACGCGTGTCATGTTTCTATGGCAACCCGAGCTGGTAAAAATAATATGACTGTAAAAATAATATGAACTGTTTAATCTTAAAGTTCTGGTAGTCAGACTCGGCTCGCAGAGATTATGGCAAATAAATAATGCTAACGTCAGCGGCTGTGGCACTGAGCGAGCAATCGTTATTAGCTCAAAGGGCAAACAGTCAGAGTTATTATGCAAGTTAACTCGAGTCGAAATGCAAATCTGCAAAGACGCATAAATCGATCACCGTGACAAAAAGTGGATTTTACAGCTGAAATGATGAGTGAATCAAGCATGCTTTGAACACGAGATACTGTAATACATCACAGTCAGGTAAGGAAGGGAGACGATGGCTATAACGCTAGGAAGGCTGAGACAAAGTTATTTTTCACAGCTTATTTATTAGCTTAACATGTTAAGAGCAGTTTATAGTGGATTATGATAGTCGGGTCTAGTCGGGTCTGTGTCTTCCCGCCGGGTTCGGTTCTAGCTATCAAATAATAGATGGGTCCATGTCGGTTCCGGGTACTATATTTTTGACATTTCTCGGATCTGCACGGGTCTGGGTCCAGCTTTTGAAATAGTAGACGGGTCCGGTCGGTTCTGTGTGGAACATTGCGGGTCTCTTCGGGTTCGGCTACTAATTTTTGGACCCGTCAAGCCCTCTTCTATGGACATGCATGCTGTTGTTTGTTCTGAATGTCATCTTACGGATCAAACATCACTCATAAGACCCCAGTGTCAGATTACTAGCGGTGTTCCTGGCCTACATGGCAACTAGTGTTGACTTGAAAGTAATGGAGTGTAACGCACATAATGATGAACTTTGTTGTGGTGCTAATATATTCCAGCACCTACCCGTAGAGCGGAGACTACAAATAGTATAAATTTAACACAACTGCAAGTCTTATGAAGGCAATTGTGAAATCCATCTGTGAAATAACAATCTGCTAAATATCCTGCATTCAGAGGCGCCCCAAACACCATTAATAATCGTTGCTGGTATAATGTGATGTTTTTGTTCGTTCCATTGTCTAATGTAAAACTCCAGCATTTGCCAAAAGTTTTACAGATGCCTCTTTTGTCCTTCGCTAACTTACAATTAGTTTGGAGGGATGTGTCTAATTCCTCACCTGTTCATCTCATGGCCGACGCTTCCGCTTTATATCAGGTGTTGGAGATTAATTCAGCACTCAACGGCTTGACCTTTCACATGTACACTTCTGTTCTTTTAAAACTTCTTTCATTGATTTGGATGGATGGATGGATGGATGGATGGATGGATGGATGGATGGATGGATGGATGGATGGATGGATGGATGGATGGATGGATGGATGGATGGATGGATGGATGAAACAATATAATGATGGATGGATGGAACAATATAATGATGGATGGATGGATGGATGGATGGATGGATGGATGGATGGGTTGATGGATGGATGGATGGATGGATGGATGGATGGATGGATGGATGGATGGATGGATGGATGGGTTGATGGATGGATGGATGGATGGATGGATGGATGGATGGATGGATGGATGGATGGATGGATGGATGGATGAAACAATATAATGATGGATGGATGGAACAATATAAAGAAAGATAAATGGATGGATTGGACAAAGAGAACAATGTTAAAGAAAGAACAATAGATGGATGGATTTGACAAAGATAATGATAGAACAACAGAACAATAGAATGAAAAATGATGGATGGATGGATGGATGGATGGATGGATGGATGAAACAATATAATGATGGATGGATGGATGGATGGATGGAAGGATGAAACAATATAATGATGGATGGATGGATGGATGGATGGATGGATGGATGGATGGATGGATGGATGGAACAATATAATGATGGATGGATGGATGGATGGATGGATGGATGGATGGATGGATGGATGGATGGATGGATGAAACAATATAATGATGGATGGATGGATGGATGGATGGATGGATGGATGGATGGATGGATGGATGGATGGAACAATATAAAGAAAGATAAATGGATGGATTGGACAAAGAGAACAATGTTAAAGAAAGAACAATAGATGGATGGATTTGACAAAGATAATGATAGAACAACAGAACAATAGAATGAAAAATGATGGATGGATGGATGGATGGATGGATGGATGGATGGATGGATGGATGGATGGATGGATGGATGGATGGAACAGAGAGAATGATAGAATGAAAAATGATGGACAGACAGAGCTATAGATAGAAAGATCAAACTCGTTGAAGTATCTCCATGTCATTGACAGTGTGTTGATCATGTGAGTCGTCTCATTGTGCTAACAAATGCAAAATCAATAGAGTGAATGAAGAGGAGCTGGTTCTCCATCACACACACACACACACACACACACACACACACACCTGCAGCTGTGCTTTCATGCTCCGGGTGGGATTCGCCATTCCAATGATGTCCTTTAGAGAAATATAGATCACGGTGACAAAACTTCAGAAACAACAGCCATCGATTAAATAAAGAGAGAGATCAAGTGTGCTCTTCTCCGACCATAGAAGCTGTCTGCCGTTCAGTCAGTACAATGCGAATGAATGTAAACTAAACTACATAGAAGACAACATACGGAGCATCTCCGAAAGAGAACATTCGATAATATTACGAATGAAAATTGGAACTGAATTAAGCGGAATAACGACTGCGTATCACGTCATTTAAATTCGCCTCATATTTGTTTGATTCTGTTCATTACTGTAAAGCTGTTTGGAAACAATCTGTATAAAGTGCTTTATAAATAAATGTGTCTTAGCTTGACATATGCTAGAATATGATTAAGTAGATATCGGTTTTCTTCTATGAGTTCCCATGAAACACACACAGCCATTTCTATTCATCATCCTTCAGACCTTATCTAACCTTAGCAGGTACGAGCTTCGCTATCTATCCCTGGCCAATTCTCTCTCTCGGTCTCCTCGTGCTTACATATGTTATTATTAATGCGCAGTATTTTCGAGGCATTCCTCACACAGTGACGCACAGCCACGCGCCCACACACACTTTCTCCTGACGTGCTGTAGACTCTGAGTGAAACTGTGGAGTCACAGAGGATGAAGAGCACCGTTCTCCGGCATCTTCCTCCTCCTCCTCCACCAGATCGATGCCTTTCAAACGGCAATCATGCGAACATTATCCACTGCAGCGTATCATTTTGCTGCCCAATCACTTGTGCTGCGCATTTTAGGCGAGACCACTCCATGATAAGAAATGCACGTTCACATACGACTCCCAACTCGACACTTGATCTGAGCTGGACGACAGAGGGAAGGTTTTTGGGTCTGTTCCTCACGCAAATCAATCGTTTGACTTTCAGAACACTTGGATTATTTCTACTTTTTTTAATAAATTATAATCATACACTAGCTTCGCTCTGCCCTCATACACTGTAAAATTGTTGGATTAACTTAAAAAAAAGTAAGCAGCCTGGTTGCCTTAAAATGTTGAGTTTATTGAAATAATTTTTTTTTAGTTGATACAATGAAGAAAATTGGTTTAATAAATAGAAATTGAAACCACATTTTAAAAAAAAATGGATGAATGTTGAAAATAGCTAAATTTAGCATGTTTCACTGCGTCATCACAAATAAAACAAAACCCAAAAACCCAATATGCTTCTTTATTTATTTGTTTTACATTTGAATAATATTTAAACAATGGTTTTTGATTCTCAGAAATGTTCATTGTATTAACTGATTTTTTATTTATTTTAATGAACTCAAAATTAAGGCAACCAGGTAACTTATTTTTAAAATAAATTTTTACAGTTGTATGTACTTCCGCTCAATTTTCATTTTCCTTCAGCGCTCTGTCTGGGACTGCGGTATATATAGTCGATATCATTGGTAACTTCATTAACACAAACTTATTGCTGCCTTGAAGAACAAACGGGTGAAGAAGATGAAGATGAAGCCGCCGCCGCTCCATACGTCTCTCCTGAGAGCTCATCTTTACGAACGAAAGCACCGCGAGATCATTCCAATATGCGCAGGTCAGAGAGGACCTGTCCATCAAAAGCTCTTTATCCAATCAGAGTACACCACCGTTAAGCCCGCCCCCACAAGAGGTTTGTGTCAAAAGAGCAAACAAAAAACTGAGAAACGTAAGCGGAATCGTTGGCAATGCATTCCCAATCTACGATTTGCGAAAACAAATCTTTGAAAAAAATTAACAAAGAATGAAGCACACTGAATATCATGTTACATTTGAGTTCATTTTTTTCATTTTCAATGTGTTTTTCTTCTTTTGTAATGGCATATTTTTGACAGTGTCTGAAAAAGTTTCGTTCAGTTTTATAAAGTTTCGTTCAGTTTTAAAAAGTTTCGTTCAGTTTTATGAAGTTTCGTTCAGTTTTATAAAGTTTCGTTCAGTTTTAAAAAGTTTCGTTCAGTTTTAAAAAGTTTCGTTCAGTTTTATAAAGTTTCGTTCAGTTTTAAAAAGTTTCGTTCAGTTTTAAAAAGTTTCGTTCAGTTTTAAAAAGTTTCGTTCAGTTTTATAAAGTTTCGTTCAGTTTTATAAAGTTTCGTTCAGTTTTATAAAGTTTCGTTCAGTTTTATAAAGTTTCGTTCAGTTTTAAAAAGTTTCGTTCAGTTTTAAAAAGTTTCGTTCAGTTTTATAAAGTTTCGTTCAGTTTTATAAAGTTTCGTTCAGTTTTAAAAAGTTTCGTTCAGTTTTAAAAAGTTTCGTTCAGTTTTATAAAGTTTCGTTCAGTTTTATAAAGTTTCGTTCAGTTTTAAAAAGTTTCGTTCAGTTTTAAAAAGTTTCGTTCAGTTTTATTGAGACAAAGGTAATTCCATATACTTGTGCGTCGTTCCTATCAAGTAAACTCAAACTAATTTTATAAGAAAATTATAAACTAAACCAGTTGTGTAAAATGAAATTACACCAGTTTATTCTTCAGAGATTTCACTTAAGGAGATTGCCTTATGGTGGGGAAAGTTAAAATTCGGCTCACTTTGCCCCATAGCTGCCATTTTGGACAAAACTAGCTAGCCTCCCAATTCAGGATGATATTTAGCCGAAATTATTTGCATGGTTTTATACATTGATAAATCACCAATTTGGATCATAAGTAGTTTAGAACTGGACAACTTTGCTTTGCTGTAACAGCCATTAGATCTGTTATGCTAAAAATGTACTTTAACAAGCCAAAAGCAGTTTTTAAAGTAAATGTGTGTGTTCAATTCCTCACATGTGATTCTCACGCTCACAGTCTGGCAGAAATAATCGGTGCTTCCAAAATATACAGTCACATGACAATAAAAGTGTACAGTTGCAAAGATAATGGTTGTGGGTCAACTTACCACTGGCTCATCTTACCCCACTCTCCCTTACTGTTTGTCTTAAACGCTCGCTTTCCTTCCCCTCCCTCTCTCATCCATTCAACCATCCTAACGATCCCCTGTTCTTTTCCCTTCCGTCTCCTGGCCACCAGACGCCCAGATCTGCCTGACTACCATCCTTTTTCCTTCACCCTCTCCCTATTTATTCCCAACTTCTTCACCATTTATGGTTGTGGCATGGTCCTTGCTTGTGAAATAATTTAATCACGACGATAAAATCCCCATGCCCACTGCATCGGTGTATTGATGCCAAAGGTTTCTCTCCTAAAGAAATGGAGCAACTGGTACAGATAATGTTGAGATTTTTACAGATACAGATATAGTCTCTGTCGCACACCCCTAGTCGAGGGTCTGTCCAAATAAACGTCCCTTGTCCACTTGATGAAGTTGAACGGACTCCAAAAAGGCGCCGGGGATTCCCTCGAGGGGTAGGGCTTGGGGAAGATTGCGAGTGCACGAGTAAAACTGGAGTTGAACGCAGCTGTGCGAGGCAGAAATGCCACTAAAGGGCTACTAAAAGTGCCACATTTGTGGCCCTGACCAAAAGATCCCAGAGAGCAACATAACGTCTGCCCAGATCTGAGCCACATCCGCTACATGTGGACTCAACGCGTGCCAGATCTCTAAAATATAAAGGTTTTGGAAGTTTAATTTAAGTGCGCTATATGCTCATCATCATAAAGGCTCTCCATAAGTACGCCTTTTGGAAGCTGACTGCTGTTTATAGCTCAACAAGTGTTTCTTATGCTTAATCCTCTTGATTTTAATTAACTTAGCAAAAAAATCATTAATGGATCCTTT
This sequence comes from Pseudorasbora parva, assembly GCF_024679245.1. Lineage (NCBI taxonomy): Eukaryota > Metazoa > Chordata > Actinopteri > Cypriniformes > Gobionidae > Pseudorasbora > Pseudorasbora parva. Next base: position 1,611,362 of record NC_090187.1, on the reverse strand, counting down.
TTATCTCTGCCATTGTGAGGCAAATCCCTTTAGTTGCAGAGAAGCGTGTATAATTTTAAGGAAATGGGTTGTGATGTTTGGTGTCATCTCGCTTTTGTTCTACATCAGCTGCAGCTAAATAAGCAAATAATTAAAGTCAGTAGGGGTACGGTGGCCTGTTGGTACATTACACAAGTCACAGAATACGAGCAGGAGGGAAAATCTTGTCAACAAATTATTAAAATACAACCGTTAATAAAGAAATGTGTGCAAACAGCATTTACCAGGAAGATGTTGATCTCAAGGGAGAAACGATTACAGTCATTACATGAACCAGATATTTTTCGTGTTCACTTTAGCATGAAAGGTTTCTCTTGAAAATTTGTTAAAGTGGTGGATCTGCCATATTTGCTCGTGATTTCCAACCAAAAAGACTAACTTTTGTTAGGCCTAACTGAAAAGGAAAACCCGACTTCTCCTGATATGACCCCTTTAGTGCTGTATGTTCCCGTGCATATAGTCATACAACACGTGCATACTGTGAAGATAATCCAGTTTATTGCTGTGCTGTAATTTCTCCAGTCTATTCATCACAGCTGCTGATGCATGGCCTCATTTCTTTACTATGAACACAGAAAGTTGCAAACGGTGCATCTGAGAAACTCTGGAGTGTGTTAAGAGCTAAATGGGTTCGTAGCGCAAACGGACGAACAAGAGCCGCCGCCGAGGCTGACGTGATGAAGCGATTATAATTGATTAAACATTGCCTTGTTGTTTTCTTCCTTAGTGCATACTAATGGAATTCATTAACTAAAAGAGGAGCGGTTAATAGAGTTGGAGCTTACTATAACTCACACCGAGACACAATACTGATACCATGGGTCTTTCACACGTGTAAATGTGAGTACGAAACGACTTTGACGAATATATAAAACTGTTGAGAAACGCAACATTACCGTTACAGAGTGTATGGTTGGTTAGATGGTGAAATGTTTCTGAAAGTCTCTTCTGCTCATCAAGGCTGGATTTATTTGATCACAGTAAAAAATGTGAAATATTATTATAATGTAAATCATCTGTTTTCTATGTGAATATATAGTAAAGTGTGATTTATTCCTGTGATCAAAGCTGAATTTATCATCATTACTCCTATTCTAATTCTAATATGGTTTGATGCTCAAGAAACATTTCTAATTTTCAGAGAGATTAAGTGCACACACTGAGATGAAAGAGTTAAGGGAGTAACAGTTTAAAGGGGCGGTGAAATGCTGTTTCATGCATACTGAGCTTTTTCCACTGTTAAAGACTTGGATTCCCATCCTAAACACAGACAAAGTTTCAAAAACTAATGTTGGCGTTTGATGGAGTATTTCTGTGTCAAAAATACTCCTTCCGGTTTCTCACAAGTTTCGGAGAGTTTTTTCGAGTATGGGTCGGCTTGACGTTAATAGAGCGGAAGGTCCTTGTATGGGCCGTACGGGCTCTTCTCCCGGTAGGGTGTGCGCGCGCGTGACTAGAGCGAGAGAGGAAATGCACGCCCATACACACTCTCAGCTGCAGATCCAGTCGTCCAACACTTCTTTCGCGTCACGCTCCACTTTATTCCTCTGGGTGACGTCGAGCGACTTCAACGCTTCAGCACAGCGTTCTGGGAAGGCAGCGCTGCATTTGAATCGATTTGAACGCAGAAATGACAGGAAACTTCACAACATCGCTTCAATCGCGTTGCAAAGTGGATTTCCACGCCACTGCTGTCAGGACTTCACCAAATCATACCAAAGAAGTGTGTTTCTGACGGAGCGGTCCCAGCGATAAAGGTTCGGTCCTGCTTTGGAAGCAGCCGGTGAGTTAAACTGCTTCAGATGTCTGTGCTGTCGGCTATCGTCGCGTGAGTAAACATCAGTAAACGACACGATCGCGTGCTTCGTCATTCAAATGCGCTAACGGACTCCATTGTTGTTCTCTGTATAACGTTACACTAGTCTGACGTGCAAAACCGTTTTGCTTGCTACTGCTAAGGTTTAGTCGCATACAATAGTCCATAAACCGAATCATGTCCTCATAAACTGCAAGTTTCGAGTTTCACCCCCCTCCCTTCCTTTAATATGAAAACATGGGGGGGTATGCCTTTAAGAGATGAGGGACGACCCTTTTAGACCATAAGCCGGCGCGCCGACCGTTTGTCCCGTCATTAAACTAGTAAAAGTGTATTCGGACTGGCCCCCTATGAGCTCCTGCGCCGTGATCTTCAGACCCTGAGTAATAGGGCCCACAGTGTGTAGATGTGCCATTTAGAAAACAAACATCAACACTACTCATTTGAAAACTTTTACTAGCAGCCCAGAATAAATCTGAGACAATTGCTGGGTGTTTTGCTTCTCTTTACTCTGAAGAATATTGCTCAGCGCTAGCGTTTCAGACCGGAGTGAGCTGTAGAAGCACTAAATGGATTCTCTGCGATAACCTCAGACTCGCTCCATTCCAAAATAAACCCAAATGTCAATCTGCGCTTGCCTGCGATGACAGCCGGCAGCCTAAGCCTATTTCCTCCAGAGTGAGGAATGCTTTCCTAATGCTTTCAATTTCCTTCAGCCTTGGAAAGAGACAGGACTGTACACAATGCTGCAATGACCTTGAGGCAGTCATGAAAGAGGGTGCTTATATCATGCAAGCATTCAAGAGTTGCGCCCCATGCCAACCAAGCGAGGTCTCCGTTCTCTTTTCTTTTACCGTAATGATGTTAGCATGCTGTGACCAGAAGTGGCTTTGCATCGGGGTCGAAAACGCAGCATTAATCTGGTAATACGATATCATGTTAATTGTGCGGGAGCCAGTCTCCACTGGCGCATCAATATAGTTAAAAGCATCATCGCTCCGTAAGTGATTTCCCTGTGGACACTGACTGTGTTCCTAATGAAGGATTTTATGACACGTTTTAAAAGGCTCGGCTCAGAGAATTCATCACACGCTCACGTGACGATGCTGCCGATCAAATAGTGTCATTCATTCATAATTGACGAGCCCTTTCGTGTCATTTACTGTGTTTTGCAAAGGAAACCAGCAGGATCTAAACACTCCGTCACTTTGAAAATCGATGAAAAAGAGCATGAAAAAGGTTTCTTTCCAGGTCACAATATGGAATAAATTCATGATTAAAAAAAGAAAATCGAAAGCATGGGAAACGTATAATTAAAAATATTAACTATATTAATCCACTGACATGTCAATGAGATCTCATTAATATTCATAAGCATTCATATGCAAAGTTCAAGCACACACACACACTTTATACATTACAATATGATTGACAGCTTACACCTTCTGCAAATGTGCAACTTTAGAGACAGGATAATGTCTACAAATCCTCCGAGGCTCAGTGAATATTCATTGAAATTCATCGGTTGTATATTCACATTTATAATACATGACATCAATTAAATATATTTCATTAATTTGATGATAATTATATCCAGACATGCAATGCAAATTAGTTTTGTGATTAGTCCCATCTGGATTTTAAAAAGGTTGTTCTTGGACCTTTTTAAGGAAGTTTCTCCATCATTTATTGACAAATGAGACCATTCAATTTGGTCATGTTCCCTTACAAAGGTTGTGGCAATACTCGTTTAATTATAAAATCTATTGGCTTGCGCACAAGGGTTAGTGTAATCCAAATACTACATATCACTTCTTAAAGCTCCACTGAAGTGCCTTGTACGGTGGCCCAGTAGTGCACAACACAATGAAATTGAAAAAGCAAACCAATTCACAACACAACGGGTACCCTCCCGACCACTAGGGGGCGGTAAAGTTAGTTTTCCTTGCCAATGTTCTATAGGCTTAAACAGATATATCAACACTAGAAGCAGTTTTAACGCTGGGAAGATGAACCTGTATTTAAACTGGGACATCAATGTAGTAGAAATGTGAAATTATTTTTGAATTTGGTGCCTTCTAGACTGAGAAAAGACAGAAAATGTATGTTTGTCTCATGGGGATGAAAGACCACAATTCCCAGAATGCTTCGCTGCCCTGTGAGGCCATTCCCAAAGCCACCAACTTGGTTACTGTGACTGAGCTGGAGAAGACACTACAATTAAAAACTGAATGTGTCTGTTCAATATAACGATTCGAGTCGCTGCGCGAGGATCACAGCACTGAGCACTAACTGCAGGAGTGAGATAAATGAGCTGATGAGCTCTCGTGATGAGAGCTGAGGTAATCACGACTACACTCGCGGCATACATTCACAACGCGAGTTCAGTCTGGCGCGTTTCAGTTCATGCCTTTGCAAGCCTTACTTTCATAGAAATTAATTTCAGAAGTTAAAAGACTTACATTGCTCACCATAGCTCCGTTTAAATGAGTGCCTGTAGCTGAGCTGAGCTGTGAGTGTGATCTCCATCCCTCATGCGCGGGTTCAAAACATGAGGAAATGAAAAAATAAATTAATAAATGAATAAATGAATAAATCTCTTGTCTCAGGGGGATATGAGGGGGGAAAGTACAATCATGTAAGTGTTTGAAACCATTGAATATCGACATGAAATATAAATTCAAAATCACCTACTGCAAATTCAAATTTATACTCGAGAACGCTTTTACCCGTTACCACAGCACATGATGCCTAAGGGAACGTCTGCCAATTCAACCATGTGGTTGAAACGTATAATTTGTATTACTTAAAAATACTTTTAACGTTTAAAAAATACGGAGCCCCACACATGACATGCAGGAAAAAAAATGTAGGCTAAATAATCCGCATTATTTACTAATTTATCATGCGCAGAATTTATAAACCGAGGGAATGGATTAGTAAATTGTGTGGACGGTTTAGCAAGTCAAGGGAACGAAGAAAACATTGCATATGATTTATGAATCGAGGGAATGAAATGACAAACCATGCGTATCATTTACTTTTATTTTCTTGCATGTCATGTGCAAGGCTCCTTATAAATCCAAAGTTTTGTGCACTACTGAGTCAGTCTAAAGCTACACTGTGTAACTTTTTTGGTTTATTCTTAGCTAGAAACACTTAGTTATTTTAAATATATATGTGCTCATTAATGTATATTTACTTCTTTCAAGTAATAAAGTATTTTCATAAGTTTATAATATGCCATTGAAAACACATACGGGTGAGGGGTTCGAATGCCGGTCGCCATGTTGCTCCTCCATCTTGAAAGTACAGCAGCCAAAGAGGGACATACCCGTAAATTCAAGCTTCGCCTTTCGCAGTTTAACACTCGATGGCACTCATGGACGAGGTCGAACTGGAAGCCATGTTAATCTTGGACTAAATCGGCCACCGTAGGACTTAAAACAAAATCGGAATTGAGAGGAACAGAAACTAATATTCATTGGATGGTCATAAACCTTTACACCGCTAGATGGGGGAAAATATCACGCAGTGTATCACACAATACAATCAAGCTTTGGAACTTGAACAAGTCTGTTTTTAAATACTATTACATATTTTAAATTTGTATAAAAAAAATTATAATAAAAAAAATAATAATCATGAATGAATACGTTTGAACCACTTGGTGGAATTGGCAGACGTTCCCTTAGGCATCATGCGCTGTGATAGCGGGTCAAAGCATCTCGACTATAAATATGCAGCTATAATGCACGTAGGTGATTTTGTAACCATTGTATATCAGCATGAAATATTAATTCAAACACTTAAGCTGCTCGTAGCGTTGATAGCTTTGTAAGACTGCCGAATCTATCGAACAGTGGCAAGAAAAACTAGCTTTACCACCCCCTAGTGGTTGGGAGCATCTCCATTGTGTTGTGGTTTGATTTTGTTGCGTTGTGAATGTATGTTTGCTTTTTAAATTTGATTGTGTTGTGCACTACTGGGCCACTGTAGCTCTGAAATGCACAACATTGTTCAGTGTGTTGACGGGATGTTCACTGAAACAGGAAGGGTGGGGCATATCGAACAGCCCCTCCTCTTTAAAAAAAATCATTTATATCATTGCTCTGCACTGAGTTTTGAAAATATAATTAATTATTTCTTTTTTTTATTTTTTTCGCAGATAAGGGTTTAACTTTTGCATGACTGACAAATATGCATCACAATAAATGTATCAGTGTGCTAATGCTAAAACGGTTTAATCCAAAAGCATGGGACCTTTATGTGCAATTACATAGAAATAACAAATTTGAGTCTAGTATTTTAAATATGCATAAAGCCACGCATCAACATATTGATATTATACAAGTGTGTGACATCCATCCAGGCATTCAAAAACACACATGCATGTTTCTCTAAGAGATGTGAGATCATCTTTAAAGTCTCAGTGCAGTTCTCCTCATCACCACACGTTCGTTTCTAACAGTAAATTACTGTGATGTCAAATACTTTGATTTTCCTCACTGTCATCACTTTTTTTCCCAGGCTACTTTGATAGGTATAAAATATTCAGAAGCCAGGCCCATGCGAAAGACAGCATTGATCGTGTCTTACAAGATGATGTATGACTGTGGTTTATGGTTTATTCATTAGCAAACACAGGTCTACCCCGAGACCCCTTTACCCAAACGCTGCGCTCAAACTTTAGCGCCACACTATTGCTGAGTGTCAAAAGCGCTCCTTTCGCTGAGAGCTTCACATTATTCTCTCATTGTATGGTTCAGTAGCTTCATTAAACTTTTACGCATGCAGTGGTGTTTGGAATTAGCTTGCTTTTAGCCAGAGCGATCTGATCCATTTGTGCCGAGGGCTCGTACGCAGAAGGTCAATACAACATATTGAGTGCTCTACCAAATATGATGAGAAAACCCAACGGGGAGACTTGCGTATTAGAGAGCTAGAGATCTGATGCGGGCAAAAGAGACAGGCATTAAGTGGAGAGAATTAGCCACAGCAAACAATGCGCTTCCTGGAACAGAGATGGTCTAATCAAATCAATTTAACATAGAAAGTCTGCAGCCGCTAGATAAAAATATACTGCCTTCAAATGAGCCAAACGCAGTAGCTGGAAGAGCAGGACCGTCTCATTCGTTTCTCTATGTACCTGCCGTTTAAATACTATCTTATGGCAACTATTTCACTTTTTGCCAAATTGGTGGCAAAGTTGTATGATTTTGTATCTGATTTCTGTCATGACAACTCTTGTAGTGTTTGGCATGGTGATGGGTTTGGCCATGTTGAACCTGCTGTGAGCGAGTAAGACTTGCTGCTGCTGTACCGTATTAAATATAGAATTGGCTGTAGCAGATCAACACTGTAAAAAAAAAAAAAAAATCCAGGTCTCCAAAAGAAAATGTTCCAAACTAAAAAAATGTTGTTGGCCAAATTGAATTTCTGTGAATTATGTTGCATCAATTCACAGAAAATCAGTTTGGTCAACGGAAAAATTTAGATGTAATAAGTCACTAGAACATTTTCAATTGGAGACCTGATTTTTTTTATTAATTGTTTTTACAGTGTATACAGGTGGAGCTGGGGAAGGAGGAGGGTTTCTGAAAGCACTGTAACCGCTACAGTAAATGCTGAAGGATCTGAAGGCTGAGCAGCGAGCTCATTGGCTACTGACACAGCAGGAACCAATCAGATGTATCCTATAGAGAATGATGCAAGCAGATTAAATTGAAAATATATCTATTTTACTGCTTGTTCAAATTGCTTAAAGGTCCTGTTCTTCACGATCCCATGTTTCAAACTTTAGTTAGTGTGTAATGTTGCTGTTAGAGCATTAATAATACCTGTAAACCGGGGCGTAGCCAGAGGACAGGCCTGACAGGCACAGGCCCGCACACTATGATGACTAGGCCCCCTCAGTTTATATAATAATATTTGTTAAATAACAGTTGTTTAACATATTTTATCATAATTACAAAATTATTATAACATCTCATATACTGAAATAAATAAATTAGTTTTTTACAGTGTATGTTTTTTGCCTGATGTTTGATTGACAGCTGTGTTAGGCAATAGGCTGACTCATGTATGTGACGCGGCTCGCGCATGTGACTTCATGAAGTGTTGACCTATTCACGTAGCCTATAATTAGCCGTTGTGTGTTAGAGAAACAGCAGCGATGCAAAATTCTATGAAAAGGACTTGGAATAAAAAATAAAAACATCGCATTGACGCGGGAGAGAACCCATCGATCTGGCCGCAAGAAACGTTTTAGACTTTTCATTCGCAAACGCGGGTTCATTCTGTAACACCGGGAACACACCATTTGATTTGGTCAATCGTGAAAGTGTAGGGGTGAGGTGTGTTCCATTGAGCTTTTGCCGAACTCGATGTACCTCCTTTTCTCATCACATATCCAATCGGAAAGGTCAATAAATCAAGAGCGAGTAAATGTTGTTCACTTTGAAACTATAAACCGAGTCACTTAAAATGTGTTCATTCCATGACGTTGAAGTAACATGAACAAATTATGTTGAAAGCAATTGATTAATGTGGGACTGATGTACAGAATTAAATAATGTAAATCCAACGCACCTTTTTTCAGTGTATGCATGGGACGCAATAATATGAGCTGTGCTTAATTTGAGCCGGAAAATGTCCGATTGTGGATTTTGCGCTCCAGCATTTATTTTTAAACAATCTTGTGTGTGTGAATTGAGTGGCGCAGAGGTATTTTAGTGATTTAGATGTGCTTTAGTTCATTCCTATGGAAGTTGAGCTTCATGCTCACACGTGATGGAAATGTAATAAATCGTGCATGCACTAGGGGTTTCACCGACTAGTCCACTAGTCGACTTTAATGCTCTGCGATGGCGCTTTAAGCTTGATGTTGACTCTTCACTGGCCTGTATCGGGCGCAAGAGGATAAGCCATTTCCTGAAATGCAGGCTCTGTTTCCAACAGTTAAAAATTACTTTGATATTAGCAGGAGGTACACCATTCTTTACTAGAGACACTTTGACTTGATATAACTCATACAACATTATCTATAACAGTAGAATCAATCAATCAATCGTCATCTTTATTTATATCGCGCTTTTCCAACGCCGATTGTGTCAGAGCAGCTTCAGTGTTAAACAGGACAATACTGCAGCAGAATTAGATTTGGCTGTACAGTCGTTCTGGAGTAAACAGTGATGTTATCAGCTTATTTTAATTTATCATAGAGAGACAATGTTGCAGATCAGAATTATAGTTGATAGAATTAAATAAGACCTAATGAATTAATTGTATTTGTATATTTAGTTGAATAACTCTGATCATAATGTTAGTGTCCCCAACTGAGCAAGCCAAGCCAAAGGCGACCAAAGGAACCGAAACTCCATCAGGGCATGATGGAGAAAAATAAACCTTAGAGAAACCAGACTCAGTTCTCCTCTGGCCTATTAACACACACTGGAGGATTATTATTCTGGACACCGCACAGCTTAGAAATCATATTAGATCGGAGTACTCTCTTTACAAGTACTAAGCACAAATATATATATATATATATATATATATATATAATTTTTTTTTTTTTTTTTTTTTTTTTCAGGAGTCAGCAACACAGATTGGAAAACCTCCATGTGAGATCATAAAGTAAGCCAGAGAAAACTGAAACCATCATACATCTTATACGCGATTCGTGGATTTGTTAGTGTTATAACTTTCCCCATGTTACAACTATACCCGGTCCCCCCTACGTCGCGATAGAGCACAAACCAGATTCAAATCAAACACATGTACGTGTCGTGTTTAACAGGAACAAGCATTCATCTCATTAAAATTAGCAGGAGTCCAGGCCTGAATGTGCCACGTTCCAACGGCAGCATATGTATTTGGCGTAGTGTTGCAATTTCTGTCTGGCTGTGCATCTGTGCTCCGACTCCAGCAGAGAACAATGCCACGCGAGCCTATTAGAGGCAGTTCCTCCCACCTCCGATCCGGCTAATGGCTGAGGAGCTGCTAACACCTTACAGCATCTGACACTGGCAGTCAGGATGGTACACTAGAAAGAACTGGCTAGTTTAGGCCTTTCACAGTGAACACTCTTTGCCACACTCGGAGGGAGAAGATATCATGCACATTTCATGCTACATTGCTTAAAAAAAGAAAGGCCTTTCCTCTAACTAAAAACAGATCTGTATGACTCCAGGTATAATAGAGGAGCTATTAGATCGGTTTCCTTTATATTGTGTGCAGTCGGAGAAATTGACACACTATTGTGTGTATTCACTGCAAGAAAATCATCTTTACTAACGGGACTTTTTTCATGAAGGGCTTATCTCTCACTTTGATGGAAAACAGAATTATTTTGAGGGTCTGTCATCTTTGAAAGAGGTATTTGATCACTGAAGAGCATGTGAGAGGGTAATCAGGGCGATAATGAAGACGTGGATCTCCAATGATGGCCTGATGTGATGCTTTTTGGGAAAATCAGATAAATGGAAGTCACTTACAGACTGTGAACCTTGTCTTTTCTTGGCAGATCACTGAGAGATAAACTGCCAGAAACCTTTACACTCTTAAGTCTGTTCATTAATTGGTTTATTTATAGAAGTAGTCTTGATATTACCTCACTGACTGCATTCAGAACCGTAATGAATAATACATATTAAAAATATCTGCTGCTTTGACTTTGTTCATCTGATCTTGTTTAGTTTTGGCCATGCTTTATGGGAAAATGTTTTCTGCAATGATATCTCACTGCTTATTGCACGTTTTGCAACACTTCTGAAGTGAAAACTTCAATGAGTGGCACTGAAAGCACATTCTGTTAATCTGGCCCTGTTGTATTATGTTGGTTGTATCATGGCACTTCTTGTGTGTGTGTGTGTGTGTGTGTGTGTGTGTGTGTGTGTGTGTGTGTGTGTGTGTGTGTGTGTGTGTGTGTTTATCTGTTCGTGTGTGTTCGTCTGTTCGTGTGTGTGTGTGTGTGTGTGTGTTCGTGTGTGTGTGTGTGTGTGTGTGTGTGTGTGTGTGTGTGTGTGTGTGTGTGTTCGTGTGTGTGTGTGTGTTCCCCCATGCATCTGGACTAAACCAGGTGTGTTCAGGAGTATTGTTGGAGCGTTGTTATTGTGAGGAACTGAAAACCCCTGACCAATGACCAACACACACCTGCCCTAAAGACAATAGTTCAGTATTTCTGTGTTACTTAAAGAGTGTGTTAGTAATATGAGGCAGCGCACAACACACACACACACACACACAAACACACACACACACACACACACACACACACACGTTTAAATATTAAAAATAAAAGGATTCCTCTCTGGAGAAGCGTTCAGTCTCTCCTCATGTCAAAAGTGACTCCGCTCATGGCTCGAGCACAGCTGGCTTTTAAAGGGAAAGGGAGACGAGGCTCTGATTGGTTTATAGCTCATTAAACACACCCATGACTCATTAAGATACAAGGGACGACCCTTTTGGACCGTGAGTTTTTTTTCCATTGTTAAATTAGCGGAAGTTGATTCGGACACACTTAGAGCTCCTGCGCCGTGATCTTCAGACCATGAGCTCAGATCGGTACAATAGGACCCCTGTCCGGAGTGGCGCTACAAAGTTAATGCTCTTATACGTTTAAAAATGATGCACCACCTACACTAAACTCGACCCTAGACCTAACCAGTAAGAAAAACAGTAGGATTAAAAACAATCAAAGATGAACAAAGACATTTGCTTTACTGTTTCAACCCACTCTTCCTTACCACAAAGGCCATTTAGCTGTTCTAAAGCCTGAGGTGTTGATATTCCTGAGGGCCTGTAGGCCACATGCGTCTCACCTTTAGTGCAGTGGGAGGCAAGGCAAGGCAAGTTTATTTGTAGGGCACATTTCATACCCAATGGCATTTCAAAGTGCTTTACATAGAAATTAATTAAAACAGTGGTAACAAATGCATGAGAAAAAAGAATACCATATGGACGAATAAAGAATTAAAAACAAGCATAGTTAAAACAGTTGTAAAGATAATAATAATAAATAAATAAAAAAAGATAAAATAAAATAAAATGGTCAGATCCACAATAATGGTCTGATATAAAAATAAAACATTCTTCAGTTTACAGCCTACACACATGTACCATCTTTATTAGAACACCTCTCATTCATTTCTTTCTCAAACACGTTCATAACATCCTTTTTGATCACTCTTCCCTGATTTTTACTCAGGAACCTTAAATATTAAAAAAGGGAGAGTTGTTATTATCTTATTGCTCAGTTTGAATGTCTCACATTTGGCTTTTAGTCACATGGTCAAGAAAGGGATAAAAGAATAATGCTCTGGCTCTTTCTTCTCTTCTCTTTTCTGAAGCCTCTCTCTCCTTCCATCTCTTTTTCTATCCCTCAGGTAACATTCTACTCATGGTGGGGACGATTAATGGTATACTTTTTTTATCACCTCATACATCCATTTTGTAATTATTTTAAGTGTAACCATAACCAGATTTTGCCATTAAATTCTTTCAATTAGAAATGGTGTCCTAACTAGTTTTGATTCTGTATTAACTTTTAAGTGCTAGCTCTTCTAATAATATATTCTCCCACGTATTTTGTAACTGCGCTTATTTCCGTCGTTGGTATAAGCTGCAGTGGGTGGTAATAGACTAGATATGTACACTTTTCTACCATCTTGCTGATAACATTTCTTTAGTCATTCGCAGCCCTGCAGCCTGAGCCAGTGTAGGCGATCCTCCCTTACAAACACATTTGCTCAAGCAACCGTGTACCTTATAATCACAACTGTAATGCTGTACCGGGTGGGCTAAAGTGCAAGTTTACTACATCAGGGTGCATTTTTGGAAACTAAGATTCTTACATAATCTAAATGCTGAATTAATAAGATTTCTTATTTGTGGTTTGATAGATAGGACAATATTTGGCTGAGATGAAACTATTTGAAAATCTGGAATCTGAGGATGCACAAAAATAGAAATATTGAGGAAAATCTCCTTAAAATTGTCCAAATAAAGTCCTTAGCAATGCATATTACTACTAATTTGTACAAAATATAAATATCTTATCTTAATATCCTAATTATTTTTGGCATTAAAGAAAAACATTCACCCATGAAATGTATTGTTATAGATATACCCGTGAGACACAGGACTGTGAAGTGACGCAGAAGTGCTCCAGGGTCACATGTGAAGCTGGTCGCGTGAAACTTTTTCCTTCTTTTTTTTAGAACATGTTGCATTTATTTTGCAATGCATTAAAGGTGTAAATAAACTTTGTTAAGCCTATTTAACAACACATTAAAAGACATCGTTTAATTTTAAAACATCAACAAACAATATATAGGCTTTTATGGAGCAACATAAAATACTGTAGTGAGCTTGTGTCTTTTCTTTCCTGCTGACTGTATCAAGTCAATCTAAGCAGTTTATAGCTACACTTTAGGGTTTGGATTATGGTCAGTGTACATTAATGTTCATTTGGATGTAAATGCGATCTCCATCCTCGTGTAAATTGGATTTCACAACGATCACATCCAGATGAAATTCAATGGCACATTCCCATAACGATTTTACTGTAATTAAACGAAGTACACGGAGTGATAACTCAGAAATTTAGCTGCAGTTTCCCTTGTGCTTGTTTGATTAGATGATAGATAGATAGATAGATAGATAGATAGATAGATAGATAGATAGATAGATAGATAGATAGATAGATAGATAGATAGATAGATAGATAGATAGATAGATAGATAGATAGATAGATAGATAGATAGATAGATAGATAGATAGATAGATAGATAGATAGATAGATAGATAGATAGATACGTTTGTGTGTGTGTGTGTGTGTTCGTGTGTTCGTGTGTTCGTGTGTTCGTGTGTTCGTGTGTTCGTGTGTGTGTGTGTGTGTGTTCGTGTGTTCGTGTGTTCGTGTGTTCGTGTGTTCGTGTGTGTGTGTGTGTGTGTGTGTGTGTGTGTGTGTGTGTGTGTGTGTGTGTGTGTGTGTTTTATTCCCCCAAATGTTGGTGCTTTGAAATGACAAATTATATATAAACAAATAATCTTATGGTTCTAATCTGCAATGAAACTCTGTCTCGTGTTATGTTGAGTCATGCAACATGAAGAAAAACAGTGAGTGTGTTGAATTTTTTCTCTCTGTCATCATTCTTGTCTATTCTGACTAAAATAAAAAAAAATAAAAAAAATAAAAAAAATCCACCCTCCCGCACAGCATTCCACTGAATCAGTCTATCTTATGCTTGCATCCAACTCACCGCAAGACGTGAATAAAATAGCAGTTCTCACATTGAGCTTAAAACCAAACGGTTTCTCAATGAGTGCAAGTTGAGGTAGAAACATAATTCCCACCACCCAAACTGACTTACTTCATGCCATCTCACCATATATGCCAAACAGGTGAGCCTATAGGTCCCTTTAATGCCCCGAAGTATTACTACAGTCAATATTAGTTGGATGTGAAAGAAAGAAAAAAATATATGTATATTTCACCCTTTTACTATATAAGAAGAAAACACTATAGATCTGCTATCAATTCACTAACAATACAAGTCAACTTTGTGTTTCAGAGATGGCACAAAGGTTGCATCTGAATTGGTAGTAAATGTGTGATGGTTAGTCTGGATCAGACTCTATTCCTCTGGGATCATCAGAGTCTCTGAAGCTCTTCCTCTGAAACTGCATTGATTTGGACCTTCAGCCGTTGGTTCCCATTGAAGTCCATTATAAGGAGAAAAATCCTCAAATGTTTTCCTTTAAAAAAAAAAACTGAATGTCTTTTCGACTGAAGAAAGAAAGACGTTATCATCTTGGGTGAGATTTAGGCGAGTAAAATATCAGAAACGTTTTATTTGAAGTGAACTAATCCTTTAACCCCTGAGCCGTATGGGAAGGGTTTCCACTGTACTCGTGCTGTACATTACATCAAAAAAATCCCTACATCGGTGAACCGCCGTGAGTTCAGAGCTAGAGACAGATCTGGGAATAAAGGCTTTTGATTGGCCAGCTGCTCTGGAAGCACAAACTGGCGGAGCTTTATTACACAACATGTAGATGTGTGTGTTTCTTCAGGAGAACATAAATGAAGATTTTTAACTCAACCGTTGCTGTGTGCCGGTCATAATGATGTGGATGGGGAACAATTCTATGAGAGCAAAACAGACAAACAAAAAAACATGCTTAGACAACATGCACACAAACCCTGCTGCTCGTGACGACACATTGATGTCTTAAGACACGAACTGATCGTTTTGTTTCTTTTTTGCTCTCATAGAGTTGTTACCCATTCACATCATTATGACCGGCACACAGCACGGCTGAGATAAAAATCTTCATTTGTGTTCTCCTGAAGAAACACACACACCTACATGTCGGATGCACTGCGGGTCAGCAGATAAACATCACATTTTCTTTTTTGGGTGAACTATCCCTTTAATGAAACTGCTCTAACCCGGAGGTTAAAAGGGAAACGTAGCATGAACTTCCCCTCGACACACATCGCCCAGCTGATTACTACGGCTGATGGAAATTCCCATCCAGATGGCCTATGACATGATTAAGCTTTAATTCAGCCCTTACTGTCGGGGTGCTAATGTAAGCGCTAACGCAACACCAGCAATCGACGGGTAATTTACGCAGGTGCACGCCATTAGAGGCTAATTGTGAAAAGCTTTTCAATAAAAGCTATGGTCAGGTGAAACGAGGCCGCGTGTACACAAATAAGCGTTATAATGATTAAAATAACCCCAGGACGGTGGAACTATGGATGTTTGTTGGGGAACTTGTGAGGGGAAGGAGGCATTTTGGCATTTTCTTTGAAAATTAAAGTATGGGATACACTTGAGGTGTCATTGTTACAGTGTTATTATATATTTAAACTGAGTACTAATAATGAACTACATTTACTGACTATAGTCAAGTCACCTTCATTAATATAGTACTTTTTACAATACAGCAGTGTTCATTTAATTCATCATTTTCGTTAATGGCCTTTTTTCACTGATGAAAACGAGATGATATTCTGTAATTTTCATCAACGAATAAAAACGAGAGGAAAATGTTCAGGAGTGAGGATTAGGGAAAAGATCCAGATCTCGATCAATGCATAACACACATTTATGACAGGGAATGTTTATGACCTAATGCTGATGAATAATGATGGAGTTTGGAATATATATATATATATATATATATATATATATATATATATATATATATATATATATATATATATATATTTACAAAATGAATAGCCTTCGTTTCTTCGTTTTAACTTATATGGTGGAAAAGGTGAAGTTTGCTAGAAGGATCGAGTGAACGATTTGCAAGCAAAGTATCTACGGTTGTATTTTGTAATATAAAATAATATTCCCCTTTGTCATTAGACACACTATTTAGTTTGGTATGGTACTGTGATTTAATCAGAAATGGTTTAAACAGTCAATAAGTGGATAAATCGCTGCTCACTGCTGCAGGAATACAGTCGGCCCTTTCTTCAGTTTAAGACGCTGAGCGAAGCTTGCTTGAAATGAGCCGAACAAACGAACGATCTTGAATTAAATTGTTGCGGTATCAGATTATAATAAACATCAACCATGACTGTTGACATTTTTTATCTGTGGGAAGGATAGAAAAGTCCTCCCGTCCCCTGCACAGCCTGAACATGACGTGTGTCCTGAGAGCCGTTTTTGCTCTCCTCGAGTGTGTGTTGTTTATCTGCAGTCCCGATGATTCGCTCCGTCAGTTCCGCCTGATAATGAACATGTCTGGACAGATGCAAATGTTGGGGGCGTGCATATTAATGATCCCCAACGCTTGCGTCACATTTGGCGTTATGTTGAGAAGCACTCATTTTTCCGTGGTGTTTTTCACAAGATTTCCATCAGAAGGAGGAGGCGATGGTGTCTGAGACTCACAGTGTGTGATGTCCATGAACTGAACTCTTATTATTTCACTATGGCAAGGTTAAATCAATTTTCATTCTAGGGCACCTTTAAGCTATATCTTAATCAAACATTCCAAACTGTCTGCACTTGTTCTTAATTTTGTTTTATTGGTATGTGTGTGTTGCGATTATTGTTTTATGTATATAATTTTACTGTGTTTGTTTTTATTTTGTCAATTGTGTGCTGCAACCTTGGCCAGGGCTCACTTGTAAATGAGACATCTATCTCAATGGGATTCTCTGATTAAATAAAGGTATAATAATAAAAAAATTACAATGTTTCATGGACCATGCTTATATAGTAATATATGTTAGGTGGTTGAAACGATTCAAATTTATCTCCCTCATCTGAAATGCAATACGAAGGCATTTCAAAAAAAGAGTCCCAGTGCATCTCAAACTCATTTATAATTAAAAGCCATGCATTATAGAAATGTTAGGTTTAACAATAAACTGTATTTCATTTCATTCCCATTTAATTCAGAATCAGGAGGAAAGACCAGGGTATAAAGTATCAGGGTTTTAAAAGTTCACTAAAACCATTAAAACATATTCATTACTGGAAATTAAATAAATAAACAAACTGAAACGTATTTGAAGCTTTAGCTTAACCTGATATTCTAACTAAAACAGAAATACAACATTATAAAAATGATATAAATGTTAAAAAAAGACGGTGCAAGCACATACTCAGGCGCAAAGTTTACTTTTACAAAAAGACTTCCCTATGCTTAATAAAGCGTTTTAGTCGCTTAGGTTTAGTCTAGGATTAGGATTTGTTTAAGGGTTAGTTGCATGTAATTATGCATAATTTACTGATGTTGTTATTATGGTAAGGGCATCCAACATGTGTAACAAGGACACTTTAAAATAAAGTGTTACCAAAGTCTGTAATCATTTACTCATTCTGTTCCAAAATGGCATGACGTTCTTCTCTGAGCTGGTTCATAAATATAATTCAAAACCTTGACAGCAATGTGAACTGTGATTGTCTCATTTATTTTTCTTTCTCTTTGGTTATATTTACTCTTGTTTGTACAATATGCTCATACAAAGCTTCATTCAAAGATTCATTGGACTGATCACTGGAACTGATTTAATGATCCGGTCACAGCGTTTAACAGCGTAATGGAGGGGATAATTCAGGCAATGTTCAGAAAATTACAAACACTTAACACAAAAAGTTATTTTTCAGTTCATTATAAGTACTTTGCAGAATAATAAAATCAGCACAAAAATCTATTTTTGCTGAGCATGAGCGGACACAATCAACCTAATGAGTATGAGCAATAGGAAAAGAAATGGCAGATTCACTCTTCAGTCCAAATAGAGACTTTACATTGATCAGAATTTAATGGAGAGCATCTGTCAGATACACAGATGAAAACATTACTGTTCCACGTCCACAATAAGGTATGTTTAAAGGGGGCCTATTAAGCCCCTTTTTTACAAGATATAATACATCTCAGGTGTCTCCAGAATGTGTGTGTGAAGTTTCAGCTCAAAATACCCCACAGATCATGTATTCAGTCATGTTGTAAATGGCCATTTTTGAGTGGAAGGACAACATGCTGTTTTTGTGCATGTATCTTTAAATGCAAATGAGCTTCTGCCCCGCCTCCTATTCAGAAGAGGGCGGGGCCTGTGCCTCTGATACTCTGCCAAAAACTAAAACATCTGTGTGGTTTTGATGATCATCTCTTTTTACGCTCACGTGACACCGCAGTTCTTCGTCATCGTGAGAGGTTATGATCTGATGCGTTTTAAAGCTATAGCAGTCTAAACTTCTGATATATGAGTTTCTGAGCGCACACACACACCCCCAAACACGCGCACAGAAAGCTGTGTGTCAGACGGAGAGCGTCCCGTGAGGGTTAAACTCAGTTCTCTTTCATGTCTTATTGTGCTTAAACTGTCAAACACACACACACACACACACACACACACACACACACACACACACACACACACACACACACACACACACACACACACACACACACACACACACACACACACACACACACACACACACACACACACAGTATTAAATTGACAGCAGTGTAATATACAGTACCTACTGCTATCTGCTGTTAATATCAATCAAACTACAAAAGAACAACAGAAAATCACTCACTGCTTTCGACTAAAAGACTTCAGTGGCTTTAATAAGAACATATTTCTTACTTGAATGCTCTGGCGAGGAGATAAACATGGCCGACTGTGTACAGCTCACTGAGGGGCGGAGCTAAAATAACAGGGCGGAGTCTGTCTGCAGTTGTGGGCGGAGCCTATGCACATGTGATGTCCCACTGTTAGAATATGTTCTGAGACAAATGATTTAAAAAACAGAATGGTGGATTTTTACCATTATAAGTTGGTGTACACACACACTGCCAAGAGCCTAGTATTGTGACCACAGATACATTAATTCACAGAACGTTTAATATGCCAACTAATTCATTAGTGTAAAGAGCACAGCTGTAGATCAAGATGATTGAGGTCGTATTGACAAGTAGACGGTGGTCACGTTGAACACTGGCTCGGAGAAACTGTACGATTGTGCTTATTTTATACAGCACTATACAGCACTAGACACGGGACAAATAGGTCTATGATTGCTTTTCTGTCAGTGCTTTTCATCTATGAAAACCCATTTTAGGTGTACACTTGCCATCATTGTTGTGAATGGTTGGTTGATCTCTCTCTCTCTCTCTCTCTCTCTCTCTCTCTCTCTCTCTCTCTCTCTCTCTCTCTCTCTCTCTCTCTCTCTCTCTCTCTCTCTCTCTCTCTCTCTCTCTCTCTCTCTCTCTCTCTCTCTCTCTCTCTCTCTCTCTCTCTCTCTCTCTCTCTCTCCTCTCTCAAAGGTGTGCAGATTTTCAAATCCTCCCCTACTTTTGTGGACAGACACCTCTGAAAAGCTGTTGTCATGGAAACGCTTTCCCGGCCCGTGATGGTGTGTGTCATGAATCAGCGTAATCCAATAGAAAGTGACCACTAAAGAAATAAAAGGAGCGGTAGCATGCATAAACTTGATTTTGAGATGGGCTTTCTTCTTCTATGAGGCGTGCCCACCACGCTCTGCTGGATATTAAAACTGCAAATCGATGTTGTTTTTGTTTTGACATTTGCGATGACCATTACACAACGCTGGGATATCAGGAAACATAAAACGAGCCTCAAAGAAGCATGGCGGCGTTAAAGTCACCCAGATCAGACATGATCGCCGAGCTGCATCATTGCTCCTCTCAGTTCTCCGTGATGTATTCTGCAATTAGAGGATTCGCTTCTGTCCCCCAATAGTGTCATCTTAAAGAAATAAAAGATGCATTATTATAGCCTCAAAATCTTTTATTGGACCTCTTGTATTTCCTACATTTTATGAGATCGGTTTTTGGTTTTCCCAGACCTTTTCATTTACTGCCTAAAATTCCTTAAATTATAATATAACTTGATGTCGCTGTCAGGCAGAAACCTTGTATTTCCATATTACGTCTCTCTCTGTGGGTTTTGCGAATAATTAACCAATGAAATGTATTAAAAAAAAGCTTGTGACTAAACCTCGTAGCTCCATTGGCTCCTCAAACTGTCAGTCAAATCTCATAGCTCCGCCCACCTCTATCGTGAATTAAGTGTTGTGTGCGTTTGGCACGTTTCTGCTTGTCTGCAATGCAATGGTAATAGAGAACTAAATTCTTCGAATAAGTTTTTTTTACTCAAAAAAGGATTTAAGAAAAAAAAAAAGTGGTTTTCCAGTGTTTTCAGGGTTATTATAGTTAACTAAAACTCAAACTTTTATAAACCGTTATAAGCGAGATAAAATGGAAAATAACAAATCTAAATTAAAACCATAAAACTAATTGTAAAATAAAACTAATAAAAATGGCAAAACACACTAAACTAAATGACTGAAACCTTAAGTGAAATTAAAATGAAAAGGGAAAAATATCAAACAAATGTATGGCAGGAGTGACAGTTTAAAGATTAGAAATATTATTTCAATTCTTTTTTAACAGTCTACTTAAAGCCCTAATATATAATGCATTATAAAAGTATTTGCATTGATTATCCCTTGTAATGCATCGTATGGTTTAATGAATAATTATAAAACAGTTATAATACTTTTGTTTCACCTTTAGGCTGCTTCCACACCTGCCTCCTTTAGTTCGGTTGAATCGTATTTGAGTTGGTTTCCCTCTTTGGTGCGGTTCGTTTGGTCAGGTCTGAAAGCAGTCAGTCGCACTCGGTGCACCAAAAGCAGACCAAACTAGCGGACCGAAGAAGAGCTGGTCTCGGTTCGCTTCAGACGGACTCTGGAGCGGTTCGTTTGTGGTGAGAGCGTGATCCGACCTCCAACAGAACGCAGAAGACTGATCATTTTTGGGACTAAACCAGCTGCGCTGACGTTCTGTGCATGACATTACCTGATAGATCGCTGGCAGTATTATCGGAAGATGAGCATGTCAGAGTTAATAATAATTATTACAAGGCTCTGAGAAATACTTGATTCGGTTGTTATCGCAGAATAAACCCCTTCAGAGAGACGCTCCGCTTCGCCTCGGGGTCCTGATCACTCTGTCGGGGTTTATTCAAGTGATGTGCGCTCGCCGTCTGCAGTGCATTAGAGCGGTGTTTTCACATCGCATCCGCGCTTCATTATAGAAATGTATTGTTTGCATACTGTGGTAAATACACACAGTGCAGTAGATTATGGCCAGAGACAAAACCAGCCCGCAGGCGTCTCTCCATAAGTGTGTAGTTTGCTGGCTTTTCCTCTTCTGTTGGAATTTTCCTGCAAAAGGCTTATAAATCATACAGGATGAGTTTTTTTGAGAAAGTAAAAATGCAGAATGTTTCCTGTGATGGGTAGGTTTAGGGGCTGTGTGTGTGTGTGTTGGGTCCTTTAAACCAACCTGTGCTCCAAAGAGTGGAAAATGTCATCACCACATTTCAGGACATGCAATAAATGGGTTACGATATATAAAAGTTAGATGAATTTTTCCCGATAGTATGCACTCAAAAGTGCCCCTAATTGAAGAATCACCGGTTTACGGTCTGTGTTCGGAAAGACAGACGGGAACGGGAACGCTTAGCGGTGCACTATCAAAGGCAACTGCTCTAACTGCCTGAAGGGACTTTTATATTAGCAGCCGGCGAGATTTATACATCATTTTACGAGGCCGTTTCATTGCTTTCTTATTAGACAGGAACAGGTGGAGACATGGCGGCGTTCCTGTTTAACGTCGGCGGCGGAGGGAGGGCTGTGTGCCGAACAGGGAATTAAGATTGTGTGATGAGAATCGCTAATAGATCTCCTCTTGTCAGTAATCACCATCCACTGCTAAATGTGATGATGTTTATCCTGGCCTCAGCAGATAAGAGTCGCTCGCTCTCTCATCCTCAATCCTACAAACTATTCTATCACAACCACAAAACCCTTTTTATCCCGTGATTCAATATTTGCTTTAATGTTGATATTCGCTTTCGCTCTGAATTCTCCGAGAGGGGATTATTTAGTATTCATGTCGGATGGAATTGGGTGTATATGGTGTGGCTTATCTAAACCAGCTCTGTTTTGTCTCACCGATGTCCAAGGACTGAGCAGCCAATGAGCTGTGTGTATTGACAGAAGGCCCGGTTAGCCTTCTCCGCTCCGACCGGCTCCACGGGCCAGAGATTTGGGGACTGCGGAGCCACATTCACAGCCACACGCTAATGTGCCGTCACTTTCTGACATCACCTTGTCACGAGGGAGGAGATCGCATTTTATTTGACGAGCTAATTACGTGGCATAATTAATCATTGCCTTCTGAATGGGAAATTTCCCCCTGAAACTCTCTCTCTCGCTCGCCCAGTCTGTCTGACTATAAGCTTATTTTAAATTGGGGGATTTTATCTGACAATTCTGATGTTTAAATCTGGCCGTTCTTAAAGGCCCACTGAAGTGCCTTGAAAACTAATTCAGCATGTCTGTTTACCTACCCTTAACCAATAAACACTTATTATTAAAAACGCTTCATTTCCCCTTTTTTAATATTTTCTTCATTTTTATTAAAAATAAACACCTTTCCGATCTGATATGTGATGGAAAAGGGAGTAAAGCGAGTTCGGCAAAAGGTGGATTTGAACCTCTGATCGATTCGCGTCAAAAGTTGATGCCACGCGTTTTACCCGTAAGTCTCACCCCTACACTAATGCCACAGGTAATAGTTCAGTGATTTCCGTAATGTTTTCTTTCCCACTCAATCGTTTAGTAAACGGCGGTATAGTTGTGTTATTTAATGTAAATGCATTTGATTTGCTTCCGGTGCCAATGGATTTAAGGTTCACACCTGGAGATAATTTGTTTTGTTCTGAAACAAGGACTGAAATTTGAAACAATGTTCTATTTTCTTCCTAATTCGGTTCGGTTCGCAAGGAAACCTTTCAAAGAGTACCATAATGTGTCTATCCAAGTCACATGTAAATAAGACTCCTGTGTCAAATTGCCAAACCTGCTTTTGATAAGCTTTTATTTTTTATAAAGGCCGACTGAAGTGCTTTGAAACGCGCCGCATTATTCAATGTGTTGACGTGATTTCCCCTGAAACGGCTCCAGCTGTTAGCAGCTCCTCCCCTTTTTTTGAAACAGCCAATAGCGTTTCGTTAATATACAGTTTGATTAGAGCGGACCTTTCTGTTTGGTGAAGCCAGTTTCCTCTAACACTGTTTATCATCATAATCTCCTCCATATCGCTTTGAAACACAGCATTCTGTGCAGAATTAAATGGGTCCGATGTGTTTGTTGTCAGCGCCGACTCGCGCATATGATCCGCGCTGCACTCTCGTGTCTGTGGTCTAAATTTTAACCAGAGCCGTTGGTGTGTGTGTGTGTGTTTGTGCACTGCTGCGGTGTGTGAAACTAACATGAAAACAGACTTAATTCACCTCAAAATGAAGGCATATTTACACCGAATCGTTTCCTATCGCATATATAGTGTGCTCTGTGCCTTATGTAGAAATGAGTAAATGTGTGTTGACAACTGACCAATCAGCCGCAGCTTCAGCAGTGTAGGGGGCGGGCTTTAGATTCTAGAGAGCATTTTGATTGGACAGGAGAAGATTTGACAAGAAGGTGAAGTCTGCGATGTTTTTTGAATGCTCATATCTCTTAAATGCAAATTGTGTCAGTGTATTGGAACATACCAGCTTAGTCATAGCTTAAAGGTGCCATGTGTAAAAATTGAGGTAAAAATATCCAAAAAATGACCTACACACATCAAAAGAATGAGAAGAAATAAGGGCGATGATGTCATAAAAAAATGTCAAGTTATAGTGCTGCAGAGATATCGACCTTAATTAGCAGTAGCATTACTAGCCCCAGCCCGACAGGTGTCGTAATACCAGTCTCGGCCATGGGAGGCGGTATGCGGGCAACATAACCATCAGCCAACCTGCCGTACTCTTGAACCTGATGTCAATCGTGTGGAAAGTACAGCCCACTACTTCATTTCAGTTCAGGGAAGAGAGCGGACCGATGGCCGAAGCCCTTGGCCCCTTAAATGTATCTGATATGATAAAAATAGCTGTTTTTACCTGTCCGGAAAAAGCGGAAGTGCGCGCACCCGGCGACTGTGTCCCGTCCCGTCATAATAAAAGTCCCGGTACTCGCGAGCCGTTTAGAACAGGCGCCCTCCAGTGGACGAAAAGTTGCATAGTGCACCTTTAAGGCTAACACAGTCATACTGAAAGCTAAAAAACTTCAATTTTCAATTTTGATTTCAGTGGTCCTTTAACCCCCGCAAATTCAAAACTTAATAGTTCTGTTTACTTAAAATAAATTATCAAATATTTTGAGTTAGGTTTACAGTGTGAGTTTACTTCTGCAATTCTATTTTGTTTGTTTCTCCAACAATTCTGACTTTGTAATTCTGAGAAAAATAAAATACACTGCAAAAAGAATTCAGGTCTCCAATTGAAAATGTTCTAGTGACTGATCACTGATCTTAATTTTTCATTTTTTACAATGTAGCAAGTTTATGACAAAAAAATAGTGAGATAAAAATGCGCAACTACTTTCTTTATATATTACGCTTTGTTCCAAAAAAAAAAAAAAAAAACATTTTCAAATTTTTACATTTTTTTAATTTTTCAAAACACCATGTAAACTAAATTAAACAAATGTGACTTTATAATTCTGATGAAAAAAAAGTTACATATTAACTCTCAACTGTAAGAACAAAAGTCTGAATTGTGAGATATTATTCCGATATTAAACAAGCTTGCATGTTCTAATTGACTCTCTACCTCATTCTCAAGTAAGAGAATAAACAGCCTTTAAAGCCTTATGTACTCTGATCTGCATCGTCACTTCTAGAAGAACCATAAGATTTTGTGCAAACAATCCATCACCATAATTAACTAGTTATTGTTTTATTAATGCCCAACAGACAGTCTGGAGTATGTGGCGCTAACTGATAGGGCTAAGGTCAAATGGGACTGAGCTTGTTTTGCTATAATGTGCAATGAGCCCTGTCCATTGCAATTAATTATGGGTTATGATTTACCTCTGGTAAAATCAGGCAGCACTTTATCCAGAATACATCTAGAAGGACCAATTAAAGTCAGCAAACGGCATAAAAGTGATGCACGAGTACAGAACAAAATGCAACTGTAAATAATTGTACTGTAAGTTACCCTAACAAACTATATTGCCTATAGTTTATTAAGCTATATTGTATTTGGAATCCCCTCCAAATCCCTGAGTTCAGGTGTTCAATCCCTTTATGGCCACAGGTGTATAAATCAAGCTCTAGGCCTGCAGACGCTTCTACACACATTAGTCAAAGAATGGGTCGCAACAGAATTGGGAACAACTGCAATTTAGCCATGAAGTGATAAGCCACGTAAAATCCCAGAGCAGGGTCAGCGCATGCTGAGGGTCACAGAAGTTACCAACTTTCTGCAGAGTCAACAGCTCCAGACCTCCAGACTTCTGTGGCCTTCAGATGAGCTCAAGAACAGCGTAGAGAGCTTCATGGAATGGGTTTCCATGGCCGAGCAGCTCATCCAAGCCTTACATCACCAAGAGCAATGCAAAGCGTGGGATGCAGTGGAGTAAAGCAGCCGCCACTGGACTCTAGAGCAGTGAGACGTGTTCTCTGAGTGACCAATCACGCTTCAGTCTGACAATCCCATGGACGAGTCTGGGTTTGGCCGTCGCCAGGAGAACGGGACTTGCCTGACTGCATTGTGCCAAGTGTAAAGTTTGATGGAGGGGGGATTATGGTGTAGGGTTGTTTTTCAGGGGTTTGCCTCTTGGTTCCCAGTGAAAGGAACTCTTAATGCTTCACCAAGACATTTTGGAGGATTTCATGCTCCCAGCTTTGTGGGATCAGTTTGTGGACGGCCCCTTCCTGTCCCAGCATGACTGCGCTCCAGTGCACAAAGCGTCGCTCCATAAAGACATGGATGAGGAGTTTGGTGTGGAGGAACTGGACTGGCCTGCACAGAGTCCTGAGCTCAACCCGATAGAACAGCTTTGGGATGAATTAGAGCGGAGACTGAGAGCCAGGCCTTCTCGTCCAACATCAGTGCCTGACCTCACAAATGAGCTTCTAGAAGAATGGGCAAAAATCCCCATAAACACACTCCTAAACCTTGAGGAAAGCCTTCCCAGAAGAGCTGGAGCTGTTAGAGAGGGTGGGCCGACTCCATATTAAACCCTACGGGTTAACAATGGGGAGCTCATGAGCATGTAAAGGCAGGCGTCACAACACTTGTAGCAATATAGTGTATATGATGGAACATTATAAATGGTGCATTGGATGAAATAATATAAACTGGTGAAATATAAACTCTGCACACTTGAGTTTGCAAAAAACATAGAAAAAGCAAAGTTTCAGAATGTTTACCTTCCTCAGGCTTACAAACACACAATAGGCATGCATATTTAAAAATAAAATACTTGTTTTATTATTATTTGTATGGTTTTTGGATGCAAAAGTATATAAAATCCAAAAATGTACTAGCATGTAAAACCATTTTCTATTTAGGCCATGCAAGATACAGGGGAAACCTGAAATTGTAACCTCAAATCTTTTACTTGAATACAACACATTAATTTAGATGTTTTACCCTGTTTTCAGTGTACCCGACAGCAGAATTCTGCGTTTTGGAACCACAGATCGGTGCGTTAGATGTAATTTATATCTGCTTGAGAAAAAAGGAAACAGTTTGGCAGCTGGTGCCATTTGTCTCCACCTCTGACTTACATTTTGTTAAAGTTGTAGAAGGGAATGTCTGAACAAGCAATGCTGTCCCATTAAAGTGTTTTGAAAAACAACTAATTCCAAACGACTTCTCGCAGGGAAAAAAAGAAAGCATTACAAGCTACAAAGAGTGGGTGGTTATACATTAATGATGAGTGTTTTGTTTCATATTTCATGACAATGCACTGCCATTACACAGGCTAGCAGAGGACCATTAGCCCAACATGATCAGCCACAAATCTTCCGAATAACATGCGTATCAACCGAAGTCCAAATCAGACACGGAGGAAACACGGGAGCCGTTCCAATAAGAGCATCTGGAGGAGCGTTTGCTCTACGGGCTGAGCCAACATTCACGGAAACTAATTTAGCCAGAAATGAAAATGTGTCATGTACTCATCTCTCATATGGTTTCAAACCTCTGTGACTTTCATACCGGAGACAGAAAAGAAGTTTAAGAACTTAATGCACTGATATTTCTGCCACTGTAAATGGTTTTTGGAGGGACGAAACACTGACGTTCAGTTAGCACTTATACTCTGCCGTGTTTTGACTGTGGCAGCATCTATTAAGGATTGACAATATCCATTTATCTTTATTAACCGATTCGTTCTAAAATCTCAAGATCGATATCTAAATGCTATTTTCAGTCTGTTATGTGTAGCACACCTGCCATCCGAATATCACAGTAAGCTTTGTGCTTTGTAACTTAATATGAAACTTTAAAATTCTCTTTTATAATAAAATTCAAACAAGAAAATGTGGTTTTGTGGCTTTTCATTGAACCGAACATCTCTTCCTCTTTACCACTAGTTACAGTAGCAGATAAACATGAATATACTTCAGAAGGAATGTTTTATGATACAATAAAACTTACTGTAATTAACCATGCCTCCTCAAATCGAAAAGTGTTTCAATCGCAAAAAGACTTTAATGAATTAGCTTGAGAACAATGTCAAGTAACGTCCAGTTTACCTCAGAAACACCATTCAATGACCATAAACAAACTCATTAGTTAGCTAATGAAAATTACTCTAGAGGGGAACAATTGATTAATATAAGCAATATTTTATGTATTCATTATATTTTTACTTAACCGGTTGGTGATGTCTTCATTATTTGAAAGGGTTATGAACTGATAAATCAAATTCCCCTTGAGCTTTTGACATATAAGAGGTCATCATACTAATATCCTGATAACTCCCTTTGTTAGTCTAAAAACAGCTTTTATTGTAACCAATCCCAGAGAAGGACTCGTTGTGGAATGAGCCTATCAGTGAAAGACTCTGCAGAAGAAGATCAACGCCCACTTCCTCATCACAGCTCAGGCTCCGCCCACTGGAGTGTTAGTGAGATGACGAGGAGAGAAGAGATACAGGATCACTGGACTAAAAATAACATTACCTTCCAAAGGATCCTAATGCTAGGAATGTGCTTATTTATTCTCATCGATGTGAACGTCTCAGATGAGCATCATTTGTGTGTATTCACTGCATTAAATAGCAGACACGGCCCTTCAAACAGTGGTCAAATCAGCGGTTAAAAAAATGCCTTTTGTTTTAAAATTATGTAAAAAGCATACTAATGTTATAAGTTCACCACGGGAAACATTATAAAGCAATAAACCAATGTATTGTATGTTTGAATAAACCTGTCATGAAAATATGTTTTATTATGGCCATAGTTTAAATGTTTATATATAAATATTAGGGCTGGGTTTCGATGCAAATTTCAAGAATCGATTCGATTCCGATTCTCAAGATCTTGAATCGATTATCATTATTTAATTCGATCCGATCTGAACCGATCTTCGAGATTTAGATAAGTGTTTTTGAAGAAAGCATTTTTTTCCAGCTGTTACCTGAATTACAGGACTGTAGTTATGCAACATATTGATACTATTATTATAGACATTCAACTGCAAATTAATGGAGTATTGATGGTTGTAAAGAACAATCCCCCTTCCAGAGCTGTGCTGTCGCGCGCCGTCATGACAACGCAGCCATTTCAACTTCCTTGGCAGTAAGAG
Source organism: Pseudorasbora parva (assembly GCF_024679245.1). NCBI lineage: Eukaryota > Metazoa > Chordata > Actinopteri > Cypriniformes > Gobionidae > Pseudorasbora > Pseudorasbora parva. The sequence goes on along the minus strand of NC_090187.1, from coordinate 1,582,275 downwards.
CGCGCTGCAGTGAGAACGGCTGTGTTCTTCAGCACGGTGACGGCGGTATAACGTTAGGCCGTGTGTCCACCAAAGCGTTTTTAGCCAGCTGAAAACGCTAGGCGCGGGAAAAAAACTCCTCGCTGTGAGCGCTTGAGAGCGTTTCTCCTCAGTTGTGACTCTTCTTGTTGTTATGATACGGAAAATCCGCGGAGGTCTTTCTAATTTCACAGGTAGTTTGTTCCTGTATTGATTCTATATAAAATTGCAGATACAATGTGAAGTATTTGCTCTGGCATTTGTTTTAAATCATTTTGTTCCGTTATTATTATTGCTTGTTGTCATCTGATGACGAACGCAGAATGCGGCAGTTCGTCTGCGTCGTATTTGTCCCGCCCCTCCTCCACTGTGATTGGACGGCTGGGTGAAGAGTGACAGTGATGAGCGCTGCGTTTTACTCAAAGTTGAACATTCTTCAACTCTCTGCGACCAGTAAAACCGCTGAGCGCTCAGCGCGTGAGCGTGAAATACTCGCTCAGCACCTCGGTGCGCTCCAGGCGTTCTAAAAACGCGGCGCTCTCATTGAAAACGCCTGCCAGTATTCTCTGTCCGCGGCGTTTCTGGAGTTTTCAAAGCTGCCATGTTCGTTGTGCTAATGTCCTTCCACCTCGCGCGCATGCGTGAATTCAATGACGCGGCAAATTAAAATTCAATGTAGGCCTATTATTAAATCGATCCTCTGAGGTACGGATCGATCTTTAGAAATTAATATGAAAATCGATTCAGAATTGGTGAATCGATTTTTTCAACACAGCCCTAATAAATATTATTTAGGTGCATCCCTAATTATAATCGGGGGGAAAAATTGTGTGTGTGGGGGGGGGTGATTTCACCACATTACATTTTACAAGTTGAAATGAAAGCTCTAGCATAAGTTCTGCCAGGAAGATACAGTATTCAGATTCAGACCTAACCAATCACGGCCTAATACTTGGAGTATAAAAGATTGGTACTTACACGTGTCTGAGTTCGCAGATGCTGACGCCAACAATTACCTCCATCCTCTCCACCACCACCGGATGGTCCATGCCTACACCTCCGTCATCTGCAGGCAGAAAGTGCAGTTAGTTGCCCTCGAGACGAGAGCTACGGACAAAGACCCTCTAAATATAATACTTCCTGGTCTGTTGATAAATTTGTTTCTTCATTGTACTTCATCTGTCCTGCCGAGTCTCTGGTTGAACTAACTTGGCTTCGTCAGAAAAAAGAAAAAAAAAAAAAGAAAAAAAAAACTCATATTGTAATTAACTTAAGATTTGCTTTGCAAGATTTTCACTCTTTAAATGAGTTTTTTTTTTGTTCTCACTACGATAGTGTAACGTAAGTCCACTGGAGGGGAGCTTGGTGATGAACACTCATTTGCAGTTTATTGAATTAAAACGTGAACAGATATAAAAAAGACTTGGACTTGGCTTGACTTAAACTTGAACATGAACAGAAGACAAACTCACCAACAGCAGTTTACAGGGAACAATACTCAACACGAGACAACAGAAACATGAGGGCCATTAATACACCAAGACTTATGACTTAACACCACACACCCGTGAATAATAGCGACAGAACCAATGAGAAAACAGGTCTGAGAAACAACCAATAACCAGCCATAAGCACAATTCATGATCACATGATGGGAAGGGAATCACATGACAAGAAACATGATTGAGTAAACTTCAAAATAAAAGACATGAAAACATAATCGTGAAACAAAACCCAAACCAACGTAACAGATAGCAAGACAGCTGTATCACCGGGATATTGTTTTACTACAAATATACAAAAGACTTTCAATACAGCAATTAAAAGTACTCTCATCATGAACAGAGGTGCATGTGCTTTTGAATAATTTTCTGTTTCGTTTGAGGAACACCATGATAAAACTTTCAGGCCATCAGATATTTAAAAAATAATAATAATAATAAAGTTAACTCCAATTTCATGTATGCCAGTCAAACACAAATAAAATGCACACTGAAAATGAAAGATATTTCTCTAAAACACAAAATTAGTCATATTTTGAAATATAATAATTTGAGACTGGCACGGAGAACATGGAAATGAATCACTCCTTCCCTAATCCATTAACACGCACGTCACACCGCTTACAACGCTCATTCTCAATAAACGGATGTCAGTGTGAAGAGAGAGAAAGGAGCATTTGACACAAGGCTGTGCGGGTCAATAGTGAGTCTGGGAAGAATCAAGGCCCAAAAAACAAGAATCCCAATGGGTGCGTTTACATACACACCAGTAAGCTGATAACTCAAACAAAAATCAGCTTATTGAAATAATCAATAATCACATGCAAACCAGTAAACGGTCAATGCAAGTAAAGCGCGTTTACATGACTTTATTAATAAACCGCGTTATTTCCCTGTAGTGACGTCAAACATAATAATGTCCATATCTGACTCTGAGTTTATCAAAGAGTCTGCGTTTGTGATATATGTCCTTATTTAATGCAAAAAGCCAGCTCGCTCGGTCTGGATGCGTTTAAATCTGCTCTAAGTTTGCGTTTTTGTCACCGATCACACATACGCACTTCAATAAGCCGACAGAAAGCAGGTTAATGCGTTCACATGCAGCACGAAATCAGGGTAAGAGGCAAAAGACTACCTGTGTCGACCGGTTTCTGCTCATGCCATTTATGACCTTACTCCGATAAAACGGGTTACCGCGATTACATGACCATGTTCATTGTCGGATTATTAGGCACTTCACCATTTGCACTTTTATGGCCCCAAACATATACATTGTACATGTGTATGTGCATATATGTGTATATGTCCGTGTATGTGTGTGGATATATGGTATCTCAAGGATTACAGCACAATCAGTATTATATTGTACTTATTAATTTGCACATTACATATATTTACAATTATCTGCATTGGAAGCTCTCTTTGTTTTTTATATCTCACACTTGCACTATGTAAAATGGTGTGTATGTATATATGTGTATTTATATATATAGATAGATAGATGTACATATTGCAGGTATATTTATTTTTATATGAACTGTATTTGCACTTCTGGTTGGATGCTAACTACATTTCATTGGCTCTGTACTTGTACTCTGCTCAATGACAGTAAAGTTGAATCTGAATCTGAATCTGAATCTGAATAATCGACTTATGAACGTGCATGTAAACGCACCCACTGAACTGGCATGGCTGGCTCGCATCAGTCGGATCCTCTCCGGTTTGCAACGGATCAGATTGTGATTACTCAGCTCCGAGATCAATTTCAGGTGTCTCAGAACTGAGCCCATCTGCTGCGAGGACATAAACAGGTAATTACTGTCTACATGTATGATTACCCTTGGACTACGAGCGGCTTCCGGGAAAGATGATGTGTTGTGCATTTAAATAAATCTGCTAAATCGATGGGACCGTGTCATTAGTAGAACTACGAAGTTGATGCTGAACTCTACATTGGTAACTGACAATTTAGTCTGTCACACGAGGCTGAAGAGTTGGCTTTTTTCCCATTAAAACTGCATTGATTGGCAGAGGCAGCATGGAGTCGCCACTATTAAGAGTGACATGAGAAACTAGGCTTTCATTCCAAGCTTCACACACGCAAGCTCCTCGCAGAAACTCATTCACACACTTTCACTTGAGCCGAAGCTTCCCATTGAGTTGGGTGGGAAGTTTTGGACGGGATATTAATAAAAGAGAAAACAATAGTGGAGTTTGCAACAGTTATGAAAAGTCATTGATGGCTTGACATAAAACATCTGAAAGTCTACAATGATCCAGATGTGAGTTCTTCAGGGACTAAAGGCCCATTCACACTGAAAACAATAACTTTAAATATGATGATAACTATGGGTGCGTTCACTCTTGTGATGTTTGGTTGGATTGAAACGAACCCTGGTGCGATTGCTCGGTTAGTGCGGTTCATTTGAACACATGTGAACGCTGCCATCCGAACCAAACCAGCGGACCGAGAGCGCTATAAAGATGAGTCTCGGTCCGCTTCCAAACCAACTCTGGTGCGGTTCGACTGATATATGAACGCCACACGGACCAAAGACATGTAGACGAACCGAAAACAGGACGTGATGTCACGAGATGAGACGCAGAGTCAGCTGATTGGACGAGGCGGAGAGATCGATCGGTGTATCCAGAATGAGTAACGTTAACGTTAGAGGGCAAACGTAGAGCAACGAGGAAGAGCCTCATCAATATTTGGTCCGACGAGCAACGTTTCGAAAATGCTAGAAAAAACACACAAAAAGCAAACCTGGTTCTTCTCATGTTGGCCATTAGTCGGCACACACGACAGAACGGCGTTATCGTTATAGTGGTGGTATGGGCTCTGCTATTCTTATATATATTTAGAACAATATATTTTGTAATCGCTATAGATATAAATGAGCCTTGGTCTGAAAAATATCCCTAGAAAATTATAATGATTAAATAAAAAGGATAATATTTGAACACTGATCGAAAGTCAGCATTTGCAAAGCTTCAATCCATGTGTTTTTATGCAAATTTTGGGATTGCTAAAGAATCCTTTATGGTATAACGCGAAGAGGATAAACTTTATTTAGAAAGAAGACATGCATGATTGAAAAACATTTATCAAATAAATTATACCAAAAAAATCCCCACGACTTAGCTTCAAGTAAAGTGAGGGAATAAACAGGGAATGTCTGCTAATGTTATGAGCAAACGTTCCAGTAACATTAACAAAACATTCATTCAAAGTGATGTTATTCAGTTTAAGGTCATTCAGAGACTGCATCCATGAATCACAGACATGCATATCTGTGCATTAGTTAAGCATGAATTAATGCGTATTAGTGCATCTGTGTTGTAAAGAGTTCCCGCATTACTTATACATCATGGAACTATTAGTTTGTCTCTTTTAAATGGTGTAGCGTTCCCATAAAGTGTGAAGATAAATGAAATGGAATGTTCAAATCAATCAATCAATCAATCAATCAATCAATCAATCAATCAATCAATCAATCAATATTATTAACTATTCCACCAACAAGAACAGACCTTGGTAAAAAAGCATTCTCATCATATGCCCCATATATCTGGAATGAACTTCAAAACACCTTTAATCTAGAATCACTTCCATCTATTAATATTTTTAAACATCTTTTAAAGTCATCTCTGACTGAACAGTGCACTTGTTTTAATTAGGAGCCTCTTAACATCACTTGTATGTTTGTGTTCCTTAAAGGTTAAGTATAATGACTTGTTGTGTAGTGTATGAGATCAGTGATGTATTGTGCATTATGTAATTTGTATTGTGTAATTTATGTCTTGTCTTTTTTGTTTATTTTTATTTTTTTCTGGAAACTTTTGGCCGCTAGCCTTGGCCAGGACTCCCTGGGAGAAGAGTTATTGTAACTCAATGGGACTTTCCTGGTAAAATAAAGGTAAAATAAAAAATAAAATAAAAAAATCAATCAGTCAATCAATCATCTTTATTTATATCGCTCTTCTCCAGCGCCGATTGTGTCAGAGCAGCTTCAGTGTTAAACAGGACAATACTGCAGCAGAATTAGATTTGGCTGTACAGTCGTTCTGGAGTAAACAGTGATGTTATCAGCTTATTTTAATTTATCATAGAGAGACAATGTTGGCAGATCAGTATTATAGTTTATAGAATTAAATAAGACCTAATTCATTAATTTTATTTGGATATTTAGTTCAATCATTTGGATCATAATTTTAGTGTTTAAGCAAAAAAAAAACATTTTAAATTGGCGTTTTGAGAACATTCAGAAAATAAGGCGCACATTAGCTTTGACCGTATTAATTTTGTTGTAAGCTGGCTATAGGCTGATAAAGGTAATAAAGATATCCGAGCCCAAAGATAACATCTAATTCTAAAAGCGAACGAGGACGGGCCTGCAAACGGCAGAATTCATATGCAGCGCACACGGCTCTTTCCACACCTGAGTGCGGCTCAAATATCTCTGGATCTAGGGAGGAGCGGCTCTCTTTGTCTTCTCCGGAGAAAGTGTGTCTCTAATCGCTTTTTTCCACAGCGGCCCCCATTTTACAATGTAATCTGCCGCACTGCTGATTCAGTTCAGCAGATTTGCAGTTTTATTAACACGGAAAGATGCTGAAGTGTGGAATATGCCAAACAGACCCTCTTTACTGGAGCAGCGCTCGCACAGGACGAATCCATCACTCCAACGGCTGACAGGAAGTTGTGGGGGCAGTTTATGGGCTGCGATACAATGTTGCAACTTGATAGAGACCCCATAAAAGCACGATAACCTAAGCATCACACAAAGCTGTGAAGTTTATGTGACATCAAAGATGATGGCTGTGAAAGCGAGGCCCGGTTGCAGGCGCGGGGTTGCGATCAGTGACAGTATTTTGGAAGGGGATTAGAGGCAGCGGGAAGAGAGACTGTTATTTGACATTCTCTTGAGGAATATGAAATGGGGAGCAGGCGGCCGGGCGGCTCCGTTTTGGAGTGTGCATCGCTTTGATGGCTGCCAAGATCAAAGACGAGGGATTTGCAGCAATCTGCAGTAATTTTTGTAGTCACCCCCAGTTCTCCTATCTGCTTTTTAATATTATTTTTTTTTCTCCATAACATGAATGCTTTTTGTGATCACAGAATGGGGTGTGGAGGACGGATCGGTATACGTGCAGACTGAATAACGCTCCGTTATCACCAGTCATTATTAAGCAAAGCCAATAACCTGTTCCTGATACTGCTTAGAATCGCTCAAATATACTGGAAGAATTTGATGAGTGTTCACTGTAGAAAATATTGCAAAAAACGCTACAGTACAAAACCAGTTCATTGGTTAACGGTGACTATAGGCATATGGTGAAAAACTAATAGATCTTACAGTAAAATACAATTAAATGCATGGACTTTGGAAGCAAACACGAATAGTTATCGGATTTTACAACAAAATAAGGTTGATTGCATTTTGTTTAAAGTGGGGGGGGGGGGTACTCCTTCCAGTTTCTCACAAGTTTCGGAGAGTTTTTTTCGAGTATGGGTCGGCTTGACGTTAATAGAGCGGAAGGTCCTTGTATGGGCCGTACGGCTCTTCTCCCGGTAGGGTGCGCGCGCGCGACTAGAGCGAGAGAGGAAATGCACGCCCATAAACACTCTCAGCTGCAGATCCAGTCGTCCGTGAACACTTCTGTCGTTATAGTCCGCGCCGCGCTCCACTTTATTTCTCTGGGTGACGTCGAGCGACTTCACCGCTTCAGCACAGCATTCTGGGAAGGCAGCGCTGCATTTGAACCGATTTGAACGCAGAAATGACGGGAAGCTTCACAACATCGCTTCAGTCGCGTCTCAAAGTGGATCTCCACGGTCACTGCTGTCAGGACTTCACCAAATCATACCAAAGAAGTGTGTTTTTGACGGAGCGGTCCCAGCGATAAAGGTTCGGTCCTGCTTTGGAAGCAGCCGGTGAGTTAAACTGCTTCAGATGTCTGTGCTGTCGGCTATCGTCGCGTGAGTAAACATCAGTAAACGACACGATCGCGTGCTTCGTCATTCAAATGCGCTAACGGACTCCATTGTTGTTCTCTGTATAACGTTACACTAGTCTGACGTGCAAAACCGTTCTGCTTTCTACTGCTAAGGTTTAGTCTCATACAATAGTCCATAAACCGAATCATGTCCTCATAAACTGCGAGTAAACACACAAAAATGTTGACAGGCCACTAAATACAGTCCACACCACAGAGACGGACGTCCTGCTGTTGCTGTTTCTCCTGTTCAGTTTATTTCATCCTCCGGATCTGATTCTGGATCATTATCTGTATTAGTTAAATGCGATCGATAGCCATGGGTTTCTCCACGCTTGAGGACGTCACCGCTTTGCGCATTCGTCATTCTTTAGCTCCGCCCACACGATATGCCTCATCATTCTTTAGCTCCGCCCACACGATACGCCTTATCATTCTTTAGCTCCGCCCACACGATACGTCTCATCATTCTTTAGCCCCGCCCACACGATACGCCTCATCATTCTTTAGCTCCGCCCACACGATACGCCTCATCATTCTTTAGCTCCGCCCACACGGTACGCCTCATCATTCTTTAGCTCCGCCCACACGATACGCCTCCAGCCTCTCGGTTTTTTCCGGAAAGACTCGGTACAGCCCATATTTCTTTTATAAATATAATACAACTAAAGACTTTTCGGAGATATGAAGGATGCAATACTACTCTATAGGTACTCAAGATTGACATGAGATTGACTGAAACTGAGTGTTTCACCCCCCCTTTAAATAATTATTCTTGCTAGTATTTTGTATTAATTATGTGCATTGGGGTTTCAAATGGAAAGTCTAATTCTAGTTGGGAAATAATTATTTTGAACCATTTTAAATAATTGCATTAATCTGCATTAAAATACTTTTATTTGTATTCCTAATATGTCTGTAAGATGCTTCTTGTCTTTTTACACTCGGGTAGGAATCCCATGAATCACAAAAAAGCGTATTTTCAATTGAAAACAGACATTTTGAGGAAAAAAGCTGAGTAGTTTGCATCACTGGATGTTATTGTTGATCATTTGACATTTCTATCGCAAAATGTGAAATGTTTAAACATGTTAAGCAATGCAAGGTCATTAATGGCTTGAGAAGCATTCTGCCCATTACCGATTTCGGCTTGGACGTGAACCACCAGGAAATCTCGACGGATTGTCTGGTTTGCATGTTGACTTGATTTTTGATAGTTATCAGTGTATTAGTGTGCATTTAATCATGTTCAAAGTCTATATTTGCTCTTTAGTTAACCTCACTGATGTCAATGAGGAACGTATTAAATCTAAATTGTTTTTTTTTCTTGTTTCTGAAAACGTCTTCTTGAGCATAATAAAACTTTACAGTCATGAGCATAAATGTGTAAACTATACACATGATGCTTGTCATTGATGGCTGCATTTCCTCCCTCATCACTACATAAAACATTTTCGCATTTGAATATTTCAGCATGTTGTTAATGGCTCTCCTGCAGCATGTGCCGTCCGAGTCATTGGCCATTTTGACACGCAGCGAGGGTCTCTTTCAGAGCATGCAATCTGTGAGCCCACACAGAACAAGCAGATGTCATCGTGCCATCAAGCACGGCCATTAAGTATTTACGAGCCATCGGGTGTCCGTGCCAAAAGCCGCCAACACGTGAGGGTCAGCACTTTCCTTTCTTTCATCGATGTTTGATGAATTTGGCACGTTTATATGACTTCATTCGTACAGGTTCACAGACAGCTACAAATTATATTTTTAACAATTCCTGTGGATCAACAACTCTCACAAACTAGTGTCTTTTCTATCCCTGTTTGAGAAAGCAGTCTCTAAGCATTACATTTGGTGGATATTATAGGTTATTATGGCCAAAAACCTTTCATTCCGATAAGACAGGGTTGTCTGACAGCTCAGTTCAATTATCATTTCAACATATCAGTTATTAATATTAGTGAAATTGTTGAATATTTAGTTCCACACTCTAAAAAATGCTGGGTTAAAAACAACCCAAGTTGGGTTGAAAATGCACCGACCCAACAGTTGGGTTGTTTTAACCCAATGGTTGAGTTGTTCTTACCCAGCAATTGGGTTGTCTTAAGCAACATTTAACCCAACCACTGGGTTAAAACAACTCAACCATTGGGTTAAAACAACTCAACCATTGGGTTAAAACAACTCAACCATTGGGTTAAAACAACTCAACCATTGGGTTAAAACAACTCAACCATTGGGTTAAAACAACTCAACCATTGGGTTAAAACAACTCAACCATTGGGTTAAAACAACTCAACCATTGGGTTAAAACAACTCAACCATTGGGTTAAAACAACTCAACCATTGGGTTAAAACAACTCAACCATTGGGTTAAAACAACTCAACCATTGGGTTAAAACAACTCAACCACTGGGTTAAAACAACTCAACCATTGGGTTAAAACAACTCAACCATTGGGTTAAAACAACTCAACCATTGGGTTAAAACAACCCAATTGTTGGGTTGGTGCATTTTCAACCCAACTTGGGTTGTTTTTAACCCAGCATTTTTTAGAGTGCACTCTTCTTATGTTGTACCGAGTACATCAGCTGTTATGGGAAGTGTTCCCGTTTCTGGCTGATCTAGTTAATGCAGACTAAACCAATCATTTAACTGATTTGAATAATATAAATTGATAATGTTGTGTGTGTGTGTATGCCATAGTAAAGAGATGTGTTTTTAGTCTAGATTTAAACTGACAGAGTGTGTCTGCTTCACGAACAATGCTAGGAAGACATTTCTAGGAGCTAAACAGGAAAAGGATCGACCGCCTGCAGTTGATTTAGATATTATAGGTATTATAGTGTGACCATATTTTGTTTACTGAAAACCAGGACACTCTGCCCGGCAATGAAATACTCAAATGATATTTGAAGTAAATCCTTATTAATTTCAATGCATCTGAAGTTTGACTCTATTCATACGGATAGAAAACTGATATATTAGGGCCAGGACAGGACTTGGAAAAAAGAGCGTTTGGTCACCCTATAAGGTATTATCAACTGGCCAGAATTTTAAGATCGCAATAGACGTGATGGACTGTAATGTGTTAAGAGTATTCGCTTTGCTTAAGTATTTGGGAGCTAAACCATTTAGTGCTTTATAAGTACTAAGCAGGATTTTAAAATGTCTGCGATGTTTAATAGGGAGCCAGTGCACTGTTGACAGAACTGGACTAATATGATCATACTTCCTGGTTCTAGTAAGAACTCGAGCTGCTGCGTTTTGGACCAGCTGGAGTTTGTTTATTAAGCGAGCAGGGCAACCACCCAGTAGAGCATTACAATAATCTAGCCTTGAGCTCATGAACGCATGAACTGTTCAGCTTTTTACATTGAGAGCATATGTCATAATTTAGATGGAAGAATGTGGTTTTACAGATGCTAGAAACGTAAAGTAATAAGAAAGTAATAATTACCCAGCTAACAGGGAGCGTTCTGGACAAACGTTCTTCCATACCTACATATTTATTATGGCTGTCAGTATATTTAAATAATGATTAGGAATATTAAGCTTAATCTCAAATATAGTTTTTAATTCTTTATGCCCTAGCACACATCTCCTCTTATGATATAAATAAATAAACAAATAATTGTGCATCACAGGCAGGGCGCCTGCAATTTTTCTTCATTGTTCAAGCAGAAAAGAGATCTCATTTCAAAATCATGGTTAGAAAGATGAGGCCGGTCAATGACAGGCTTCTTTCAGTGTGTGGGTACAGAGAGAAATCAGAGTCGCACAATTACATTGACATCCACAAACTGCACTGCACGGGTGGCTCCATAATTGGATCCATTTTGAGAGCCGCCTAGAAAAAAAACGGAAAAAAAAAATTCACAGGCAGAAGAGATAAATTTGCCTTTCAATCTGTGTGCATCTACCTTTTACTTCCTTGTTCGCTGCTTCCTCGCGCGCAATCGTTGCTTTGGCAAAGGGAAGAACAGCAGCGGTGTTAAAAGGCTTGTCACATACGATTCACACAAAGCTGAGCAGAAATGACACCACGTCCCTCAAAACACACTCAGCCCTTAGCCTCCTGCTAACATATAACGCTCTCTCTCTCAGTGCTGACACAGAGGCCAGGCGGGAATCTGACAGCATATCAAAGACATCAGCTCACAAAGTCTTGAAAACACAGAGAATTTCATTGTAGTGTAAGATGTTGTATATCTGCCGGCGCAGATACTGTACATATTTTGTCTTCAGAAGTAAATGGCTGAAAGGTTATCGTCATCATGATAAAGTAAATACAAACCATTTTCTTTCACAGGGAATGTAACAGCCAATTAAAAGATGGGACCCACTTTATATTAGGTGGTCTTAACTACCATGTACTAACATTTGAATTAATCATTTGATACAATGCACTACATGTTTTTACATTGTACTTACATTTTCAAAATGACCTGCATGTAATCACGTCTGTAATTCATTTCTGTAGTTACATTTGTAATTACACAGTCGGCACTTCCTTACACATAACCCTAACCCTTAAACTCCCACACACCACCACACCTGTGCCTAACTCTACCCGTATCCAACTCAATATCAGCAAAGGTGTTTGGCAATACAATATGAACACAGTAAGTACATTGTACTTAAAGGGTTAGTTCAGCCAAAAATGAAATGTCTGTCATTAACTCCTCTCCCTAATGTCGCTCCACACCCGTAAGACCTCCGTTCATCTTCACACACAGTTTAAGATATTTTATATTTAGTCAGAGAGCGTATGCAAGTGTATGCACACTATACTGTCCATGTCCAGAAAGGGAATAAAAACATCATCACAGTAGTCCATATGAGACATCAGTGGGTTAATTAGAGTCTCTTGAAGCATCCAAAATACATTTGGGTCCAAAAATAACAAAAACTACGACTTTATTCAGCATTGGCTTCTCTTCCGCGTTTGTGTTCAATCCTCAAATAAAGATTCAAACGGTTATGAGTCAGTGAATCGATTCATGATTCGGATCGCGTGTCAAACTGCTGAAATCACGAGACATTGGCGATCCGAATCATGAATCGATTCGCTGACTCATAACCGTTTGAATCTTTATTTGAGGATTGAACACAAACGCGGAAGAGAAGCCAATGCTGAATAAAGTCGTAGTTTTTGTTATTTTTGGACCCAAATGTATTTTGGATGCTTCAAGAGACTCTAATTAACCCACTGATGTCTCATATGGACTACTGTGATGATGTTTTTATTCCCTTTCTGGACATGGACAGTATAGTGTGCATACACTTGCATACGCTCTCGGACTAAATATAAAATATCTTAAACTGTGTGTGAAGATGAGCGGAGGTCTGACGGGTGTGGAGCGACATTAGGGAGACGAGTTAATGACAGAAGATTCACTTTTGGCTGAACTAACCCTTTAAGTAGAGAGGTTTAGATGAAGGGGTTTGAAGGAAATAATTATCAATATCTAACTTGATGAAAATGTATTTATTTAATATTATCCACATTATATTCCATTTGCAACAGCATTGCGAACTTTGGTAGTGATACGTTTGGCCATTAACTTTAAAATGCATCATTATATTTAAATTACAGACAATTTACAAATTACTACAATCCTCTTCGATACGGTAGGAAATGAAATTGAACGTGGAGGATTTTAACTGTGACGATGATTGACAGGGCAGTTTAAAGGGTGACAGGATGCACGTAACAAAGCGACAGACAGACTTATATTTTACTACACACTCAAAAGTACCCTGAAAAAATAAAAACCTTTGATCAACTTAAAAAAATTGGAGTAATCAATCACACAAAATATTTGACATTGACTCAAAGTAAATCATTTAAATTAATTAAACCTGAGACGTTTAAATCCATGCAACCACTTTGTAAAGGTTGATCAAATTAATTATTTAAGGTTGGAACAAAACAAAACATTTTTTTAAATGTGCACTATTTTTATTTTGTAATCTGCATGTTCTTTGATTACCCCAAATGTCCAGGATGTTGTGCTGTAGAATCACATGGCTATAATTATAAATACTATAAAATGAATACCACATTACATCTATAACCAGACTCTGCTGGTCACTACAGATAACAAACATCATCTGAACACTTTCTCTAGCCGTAACATAAGTGTTTTATAAACACACCGTATTACAATTACATTTCTGTTTTAAAGTACAATTAGAAATAAAGTCAGTCTAGTATTGTGTGCAGCTGGTAATGCTGTTTAATCCTCTTCTGCTGAGATTTCTTATATCTTCTTTTATGTTCAGTTGATTTCATGGGTGTGGCTGAAGTCAGTGCAAATCATTCTTAAAAATGCTCTGATCAAATTAATAAATTCAGTTTAATGTCCAGCTGCCAATTTATATTGTATCCATGTAAAAAAAAAAAATGGATTCAACCATAAATATCAACTAAAACGTTTACTTTAAATGCCAAAAAAAAAAATATTTTAAGCTATTGCAATGAGAGAATACACATTAAACAAACAACAGCAATTTTAGACTGAAAAAATTCTAACATTGCTGTCATTCATTTAATGTGTATTCTCTCATTGCAATATAAATATGTACTGAAGTGTGTGTGTGTGTGTGTGTGTGTGTGTGTGTGTGTGTGTGTGTGTGTGTGTGTGTGTGTGTGTGTGTGTGTGTGTGTGTGTGTGTGTGTGTGTGTGTGTGTGTGTGTGTGTGTGTGTGTGTGTGTGTGTGTGTGTGTGTGTGTGTGTGTGTGTGTGTGTGTGTAGGCAGATTGGGACGCAGCAAAAGTGCCTGATCAAACACACTGATGCTCAATTGTTGACGTCGCCGGTTAGGACCAAAAGTCAGATTTACACTGCGGATATTGCTTTTACTGCTCGTCGCTTCATTACGCATGGTTGGGAAACTGTGTTACCTGTCAGAGAAACAGATGAAGGAAGAAAAAGTTGGGAAAGGCAGAACTGATCCTCCACTGGGATGGTCACTCTGAGAGCTTTCTGATCTTTTTTTCAGCTCCAATAAGTCCTATGAAGCAAAGACAGATGTTTAAAGCTTGAGAGAGATGCCTCCGCATGTAGCCGGCGGAAATTAGACACTAGCCTAAATTTCCTCCTGTTTTCACTCTTCTGTAGTGGTTCAGAAGCGGCACGATGAAATCTCAACAGGACTGCGAGCTGAGCATTTTCAGGAAATCTAAAAGCAGCTTCCTGGAGGATGATGGAGAACAAAGCATTATATTATCTTGCATCGTTCTTACAGAGTTTCTACACTGCCTCCATATGCTGGGCAGAAATATGCAATACTATATTATCAACAGTATATTGGTAGTGGTACCATATCGGTTATCAACTAATATTACAGAGTTTTCTTTTACATACTGTTCATGCTCATTCCTGCTTTAACCAAATCGGATATGGACTAAAATATCATTTATCTTTTTAATGTATTGCATCATGGCATATTGAATATTCAATTGTGCATTCTCCATCTATATCGGTAATCAAGTAAACGTTAAATTGTTTAATATATAATATCAGCCATTGAATATTTAATTCTGCATGCTCACTATAACTATCTGTTATTGACTGAATGTTTTTTTAATGTTTTTTTAGGCTCATATTAAATATGTAATTGTGTATTATCATTCCTGTTTTAAACCATATCGGTTATGGACTAATGTATTTTTTAATGTATCACATTGAACTTAAAAATATTTAATTGTGTATCCTCATTCCAGTCTATTTTATTTTAAAATGTATTTTGTTGTCACCTAACAGTGACCTTTTTTTTTTTTTTTTAAGTAAGCATTTAATAACACTGCTAAATGTAATATTTAGCAAATCTCTATAAGTGAATATACATTTTTCAAGTTGTAGCGATGTGATCCCTAAAATTCACTTCCATTATTGTTGCACAAGTAATTTATTTAAAAAATTCAAATTAACTTTTGAAAAAGATGCTTTTTGTGGCGATATGATGCATTCGCCTGCAGACACACACTAAACCTTGAGCCATTAAACACGAGGGACAAATTAAATGTTGTTAAAAGTGTTTTCATATGTGTGTGTGTGTGTGTGTGTGTGTGTGTGTGTGTGTGTGTGTGTGTGTGTGTGTGTGTGTGTGTGTGTGTGTGTGTGTGTGTGTGTGTGTGTGTGTGTGTGTGTGTGTGTGTGTGTGTGTGTGTGTGTGTGTGTGTGTGTGTGTGTGTGTGTGTGTGTGTGTGTGTGTGTGTGTGTGTGTGTGTGTGTGTGTGTGTGTGTGTGTGTGTGTGCGTGTGTGTGTGTGTGTGTTTGTGTGTGTGTGTGTGTGTGTGTGTTTGTGTGTGTGTGTGTGTTTGTGTGTGTGTGTGTGTGTGTGTTTGTGTGTGTGTTATAGGCAGAAAGAGTAAGATTGTAAATCTATGCGAGACACACGGTGAGTAAGCATTAGCGTTGGTGTATATGTGTGTTGATGTTGGCTGACAGCGCTGCCGGCTCAGTGTTTGCGTGTGTGTGTGTGTGTGTGTGTGTGTGTGTGCCGGTGGTCAGGTTGATTAATGGGGGGGCTGTGAAGCAGGACTGTGCTGTGATTAATTGGGCTCAAGACCTCATCTGCAATGTTTGATGAGAATGAAGAGAGGAGAAACCGGCTGGGCCACACAAGTGAAGGTGCCACAGCACCCTAATGAAGCTCGGCAACAAGTAACTCTGTGTGTGTGTGTGTGTGTGTGTGTGTGTGTGTGTGTGTGTGTGTGTGTGTGTGTGTGTGTGTGTGTGTGTGTGTGTGTGTGTGTGTGTGTGTGTGTGTGTGTGTGTGTGTGTGTGTGTGTGTGTATCTGTGTGTCCTTTCTCGATATGTTGGGAGGAAATATTACATATACTTCTGCAATCTCAAGCTCATTAAGATTCAAAGTTTGTCCTAAGACCCTAGGAGACAATATGAGCAAAAACTATCGCTTCAGCACTCAAATCATTGGGCTTCCATCTATACATGCCATAATGCACGGAGGAAAAAAAAGTATTTTCTCTAGGCCTGAAGTATTTGATTAAATTCAAGGGTTTTTCTACTTTGTATAAATCATGCTGTGGGCTCTCATATGGGAGTGGTGGATTTTATAGGTGACAGAAAAAATCTTTGCAGCTATAATAGAGAGGAGCTGAGGCTCTGGTCTTGAATCCCATGCTGGAAAACAGCTATTATCGCCCAGCATGACCTAGGAATGATAAGAGAAAAGAGAGATCAGCGCTTAAGATCAAGTGTGAAGTGGCGAGGTGAAATGATAAGACTCCGCACACCTGTTCATTTCATATTTACATTAAACAAGGCTTTATTAACTAGACTGCATCGGTAATATATTAGTCCATCTTAAAGGAATAGATCACAAAAATTATATACTCATTATAATGTTGCTTCAAACCAGAGATAATGTTAATGGGCGTTTACCATTTAATGGGCATTTGTTTAAAGCAGCACTGGGTAACTTTTGCTCTCGGGGTCCCCCTACAGTTGGGAAGAAATAATGTCCTCAACTACTGTTGTAAGATCTGTCCTCCTACAACAGGGGACGCCATCGCACGTGCATTTGTTGACATGACAGCCCTGATAGCCCTAAGCTAGTGATGTGCGGGTCGTCTCATAACCCGCGGACCCCGTATGTCTATTTAATGGTCACAGGTGCGCGGCGGGTTGTAAAAATATATACAGTGGTGCGGGGCGGGCCAAATAACTTCATAAAAGCGTCCCTCGGGTCGGTGCAGCACTAACAGTTCCCCTGAACACTGCAGGAGGAGTTCACATGCAGGTGTTCTTCTGGCGGCGCGTGGGAAATGTCTTCATCCCAGGTACAGTCAGTGGCTTATGCTTCAGCGTGTCATATGAATATCATTTCATGGGTTTTATTTTTTTCAAACGCCAAATAATCGCGATGCTCACGTTTACAAGCCAGCGTCATTATAGTAGTCTATTGGTTAGCGTTTTCCAGAATCTATATGATCCTTCAGTTCAGTGTTTGAGTGGTCGGTAATCACCGTAACAAGCAGGACAGCATCGGTCGGGCACGCCTCCTTCAGCTCACGCCGACGAGCAAACGCTGGTCACATGTTGATCCTCGTCCTGCCTTTAATCACAGCACTCTTTCGTTTCCTCTTATTGCTTTCCTCCAACAAAACCTTTTCTTTCTTATGTGTCTGTGCTGCTTCGGACATGACTATATTATCCGACGAACAAAGTTGGGCTCGCACGTCCGAATGTAAGGAAGTGTGTGTGTTGGTGGAAGTGACGTATATGCCGTAAAACAGTCGAATTTTGTCGTTCTTTTTGTTCTCGGGTTACTACCCGAAACCCGAAGTTTAAAAGTACGATTAAAAACGATACAGACCCCATCAGGCTATGGCAGACGTGTCATTCAACCTATTGTAAGTCGATTTATCATCACAAGAGTCTTGAAAATATATTATGAAGGTTGAAAAGTTACCTAGTGCTGCTTTAAATAAATCACCACCAAACCTCCCTTAGCAGTATTTCATGCACTATAAGTTAGTGTTGTAGTCAAGACCAGGGGTGCTTCCCAATTCTTATTTGTGCATCTTCGTTTCCTTTTTCTTGCTCCTTCAGGACGTGAGGGAAGGATGATAGGAAAAGACATGAGGACGGAGGAACTGAAGCAAGTGAAATGATAAATCCTCGCTCCCTTTAGCATCACGAAGCGGCGTTAGTTAATGAAGACTCTGCACCGCTGGATTTGGTCAGGATTCTTGAACATTAGAGATAACTATTTATATTGTAAGCTTCAGCCTCCACAAAATACCACATTTGTCCATATTTTAATCAAGATTACCGATATTAACAACGAATTCCAGTTATTAACTGCTTTTTATTCATTGTATAGTTTTAGCTTCTCTATTTGTTCCTTTCATTTTCTTGTGCTTTGATATTATTCTGCAACTGTCAGGTGTTGTTACTTGACAAAAATTTGTGTGTAAAAACAATTATAATAATAATGATTTATAAACTGTGGAACGATGTGAAGGGGAGGAGAATTAATGCTTGCGTCACTTTTAGTCGATAAAACACTTCGGCAAAGGATCCACCCGCGTGTCCTCGCTCACGACCCCTCAGGAAGCTCCTCACTTCTCCATCCTCATCTCCTCGCAGTGCAGTTTGAGAACTGAGATCTCCTACAAAATGACTGAGCTCCATCGGTTTCCGGGTCATAGGATGGAGGATGGAGGAGCGAGGAAGACTAGTATACAACTATTCCAAGTCTTCTAGAGTAATCCCTTAACTTTTCATTAAAAACCGAGCAAATTGATGGAATTTTTCAGTGAAAACTTTACACTTGTAGTGCGTATGAGTTTAGACAGGTGTGTTTGATGTGCAGACGGATCAGAATTGTGTCCGACTCGAGAGCCTGTCTCTTGTTTCCATCCAAACAAGTAAAAACCATCTCAGTTAACTATCGACCAGATATTAACATTTTAATACTTTGTATTTTTTTGTGTTTTTGTGAAGCACCTTGGTGAGCAGTAATGTTTTAAAAATTGACCTTATAGTCTGGCTATGAGTAACACACTTCTAGTTCTAGCCGAAATAACCTTAAATTTGGTAACATGTCGTTTTTGACAAAACAAAAATCATGTGAGATGCATGATTGTTGGATATCAGCGGTTAAATATCCAAAGTTTGTCAGAATTGTAGAAATGTGGTGGTGTGTCTGATTAAAACAATGGAAAAAGTCCTTAAAGTCTTTAGTTTATTAAGTTCATGATGCTTAAATCTTGAGTTATTTTAACCAAAGCACCAGGAGATGACAGATCTTTATGAAGGACAGATTTGAATAGAAGGACAGGATTATCAGGATGGGATACACAGGATGGATAGGATGAACGTGATGGCCTTTAGACACTACAAACCATACCAAAAGATAATCAGATTCACACAAACAATTCATAAATAAAGAATATATATTCAATCCAAATAACTATTAAACCCAATTCATAGAAAAAATCAAATCATACAATTGTCAAAAACAAACTTACATAACACATCCTAAGGAAGGGACTCAAACCCAGTGGGCATTTGATGTCAATTTTACATCGGTATGACATCAAACATTGATCACAAAATAGGTCTAGAATCAAAGTCATATTGACGTCAATGTGATGTCAAGATTTTGACCTTTGCTGATGTCATTTTGATGTTTAGTTGATGTTGGCATTTGATGTCAGTTCAACATTTATATGATGTCAAGATGTCATGATGTTAATGTACTTTTGATGTTATTTTGATATCATTCAATATCAAGCTTCGATGTCAACTCAACATTTATTTGATATTAAGATGTTGATGTCAAACTGATGTCAAGGTGCCAACTGGGAAGGACATGGTTGGGTGTCCATTCAAACACTCACACCTCACCAATACGAAAGAACTAAGAGAGGAAATAAGGTCTATTTATAGACCTTGATCAGGGGATTATGGGTAATGAAGTACACCATATGGTAATGTCAGACACGAGTTTGTGAGAAACATAGTACAAAGAAAATAAAGGGGGGGTCAAATGGGTCAATTTACAACAATGATATTCCATGATGAAAGTCAACAGTGATTACGAGGTGTTTGGTTTCATTTCAATGACATGTTCATGTTTTAGATGACTACTCTGTATGCAAGACGTCTGTTAGATTTACACTGACAGCCCAAATTTTGCCATGTTTTAGCCCAGACGTCAGGGCTGTTTGGACGGCTATTAAACGTCTTTAATGCTTGCTGGAAAGTTGCAACTAATGTGCAAAACTGGAATATAGCATAAAAAAATCCTCAATGAGCCAATGTCACGTGATTTCAGCAGTCTGACACGTGATCCAAATCATGAATCGATTCACTGATTCATAACCGTTTGAATCTTTATTTGAGGATTGAACACAAACGCGGAAGAGAAGCCAATGCTGAATAAAGTCGTAGTTTTTGTTATTTTTGGACCCAAATGTATTTTGGATGCTTCAAGAGACTCTAATTAACCCACTGATGTCTCATATGGACTACTGTGATGATGTTTTTATTCCCTTTCTGGACATGGACAGTATAGTGTGCATACACTTGCATACGCTCTCGGACTAAATATAAAATATCTTAAACTGTGTGTGAAGATGAACGGAGGTCTTACGGGTGTGGAGCGACATTAGGGAGAGGAGTTAATGACAGACATTTCATTTCTGGCTGAACTAACCCTTTAAGAGATGAGGGACAACCCTTATGGACCATGAGCCGGGCGCGCAGACAATTTTTTAAATTTTTATTTACTGTTAAACTAGAAAAAAATGGATTCAGACTCGCCCTAAGAGATCCTGCGCTGTGAGCTTCAGACCATGAGCTCAGATCGGACCCTATGGCTCAGGCATTTTAGAGCAAATAAACCAACATTTGAGATGCTTTGAATATAATATCCGCCATGACTGAAAGACAGGATCAGTGTGTGGGTTTCCTGAATTAATAGTGAGTGAGATATAGAATGAATAGAACTAATTGGTTAGCCTGACAAGCCAGACCCACATCAAGATGTTTGGTCTGGAAACTCTCCATTGACGGCTCAATCCGAGGGGCGGATAAACGGTTGTCTTTCAAACTCCCTCTGCACGCGATAGGATAGCGCTACACCAACCAGAGCAGCGAAGGTGAAACAGAGCTCGTTGATAGATTAAAAATTTGCCGTATCCGGTTGGCTAAACTCCGAACACATCTTCCCTTCTTCAGAATGACTTCAGTGCCGTTCTTTGTTCTTTTCTCAGAGAAAAGCTTACCTCCAAGTCTTCCAGAGTCGCGGTCAAAGCTGATTCGACAGACCGCCGTTCGCCAGTTTCTGTGTTTATTAGAAGCACGCAAACACAACTCGGCCGTCAGCATTATGGCCCCGCCCACCAACTCTATACACGACGTGATTGGCCCGGCAAGAGTTTGGCGATTACAGCTCAGAAGAGTATTGAGAGATGCAAGACGACACTCACGTGCAGATTAGATTTGCTGCCGCTAGGATGCGTCTAGATTTCTAGACTACTAATTGGTCTCAAGGGAGCTAGTTTTGGATCACCCAATACCGACTGGACACATTGGATCTTTTTTTTATTATTGTACTGTTTCTAACTTGAACATCAAACTAAAACATCAAACCTATGGTCGACCTCAATAACTGTCGAGTCATTTTTGGACCAGCTATTCCTTTAACAATTACGTCATTTTCCAGGCCCAAAGGCACATCCTGAAATTAGAGAGGAATCAGAGAGAAGATGTTCACTGAAGTACGCATCACGGGCCCTTAATATATAAGATATGCTGAATGTGTAATTCTGCTGCTCTTCTAATTTAAATACGTCCCAGGAGAAGTGAATTAAGTCGTTCTTCTTTGGTGCAGACTCGACTGCTTGGGTCATTTTTATGTGAGGACTGTTTGAGGTGAGATTAACCATGTAGACTTCTGGATTCTATTCCTTTTGAATAGGATCTGAATAATTTAACAATTGATGTGTATGTATTATTTCACGCCTTCCTTTCCTTTTAATGTTGGGGTATGGTGGCGCTCCTCTGGGTCCCGTTCCAAAGATTCAGTGTGGGATCAGCGTCTGTAATCACGGCTCGGTTGGAGCCTCGTCTTCCACCTCAAACATCCTGACAGCACACAAACATTGTGCATTTTACATCTGAAATGCCTTGCACACACATATACTTCAATGACAGAATGAAGAAATGATTTGTGCGAGAACAATATAGTGGAGAATTGTACGCTGGTTCAGTAAATAAGACTATTTTTCTTGCCATTCAAAGAGGTTTTTACTTGTAAGCAAAGCTTAAAAAATGAATCACTCGGCTTCAGTCTCAGCCAGAATTGTTTCTGCAGTTTTGGATGTTGAATTTGGTTGTGATAACAAAAAGCTAAAATACTTCATTTTACTTACCACTGTTCTTTCAAATAATGAAACAATGAAATTTATTTAAAGAGATATATTGGGAAAGCTGAAATTAATGCAAGTTTGCAACAAAACATGCATTGAAGTGTCACCAAATATACATTTGTTGCAATTTTGTTGCAATATTGTCCTGTTTAACACTGTAACACTGAGAACACTGTAGAGTAACGCTCAGAGAACACTAGAGTAACGCTCGGAGAACACTCTAGAGTAACGCTCAGAGAACACTCTAGAGTAACGCTCAGAGAACACTAGAGTAACGCTCAGAGAACACTCTAGAGTAACGCTCAGAGAACACTAGAGTAACGCTCAGAGAACACTCTAGAGTAACGCTCAGAGAACACTAGAGTAACGCTCAGAGAACACTAGAGTAACGCTCAGAGAACACTCTAGAGTAACGCTCAGAGAACACTAGAGTAACGCTCAGAGAACACTCTAGAGTAACGCTCAGAGAACACTAGAGTAACGCTCAGAGAACACTCTAGAGTAACGCTCAGAGAACACTAGAGTAACGCTCAGAGAACACTCTAGAGTAACGCTCAGAGAACACTCTAGAGTAACGCTCAGAGAACACTCTAGAGTAACGCTCAGAGAACACTCTAGAGTAACGCTCAGAGAACACTCTAGAGTAACGCTCGGAGAACACTCTAGAGTAATGCTCGGAGAACACTCTAGAGTAACGCTCAGAGAACACTCTAGAGTAACGCTCAGAGAACACTAGAATAACGCTCGGAGAACACTCTAGAGTAATGCTCGGAGAACACTCTAGAGTAACGCTCAGAGAACACTAGAGTAACGCTCAGAGAGCACTCTAGAGTAACGCTCAGAGAACACTAGAGTAACGCTCAGAGAACACTCTAGAGTAACGCTCAGAGAACACTCTAGAGTAACGCTCAGAGAACACTCTAGAGTAACGCTCAGAGAACACTCTAGAGTAACGCTCAGAGAACACTCTAGAGTAACGCTCAGAGAACACAAGAATAACGCTCGGAGAACACTCTAGAGTAATGCTCGGAGAACACTCTAGAGTAACGCTCAGAGAACACTAGAGTAACGCTCAGAGAACACTCTAGAGTAACGCTCAGAGAACACTCTAGAGTAACGCTCAGAGAACACTCTAGAGTAACGCTCAGAGAACACTCTAGAGTAACGCTCAGAGAACACTCTAGAGTAACGCTCAGAGAACACTCTAGAGTAACGCTCAGAGAACACTAGAATAACGCTCGGAGAACACTCTAGAGTAACGCTCAGAGAACACTAGAATAACGCTCGGAGAACACTCTAGAGTAACGCTCAGAGAACACTAGAATAACGCTCGGAGAACACTCTAGAGTAATGCTCGGAGAACACTCTAGAGTAACGCTCAGAGAACACTCTAGAGTAACGCTCAGAGAACACTCTAGAGTAACGCTCAGAGAACACTAGAATAACGCTCGGAGAACACTCTAGAGTAATGCTCGGAGAACACTCTAGAGTTACGCTCAGAGAACACTCTAGAGTAACGCTCAGAGAACACTCTAGAGTAATGCTCGGAGAACACTCTAGAGTAACGCTCAGAGAACACTAGAGTAACGCTCGGAGAACACTCTAGAGTAATGCTCGGAGAACACTAGAGTAACGCTCAGAGAACACTAGAATAACGCTCGGAGAACACTCTAGAGTAATGCTCGGAGAACACTCTAGAGTAACACTCAGAGAACACTCTAGAGTAACGCTCAGAGAACACTCTAGAGTAACGCTCAGAGAACACTCTAGAGTAACGCTCAGAGAACACTCTAGAGTAACGCTCAGAGAACACTCTAGAGTAATGCTCAGAGAACACTAGAGTAACGCTCGGAGAACACTCTAGAGTTACGCTCAGAGAACACTCTAGAGTAACGCTCAGAGAACACTCTAGAGTAACGCTCAGAGAACACTCTAGAGTAATGCTCGGAGATCACTCAAAAGTAATGCTCAGAGAACACTCTAGAGTAACGCTCTGAGCACACTCTAGAGTAACGCTCAGAGAACACTCTAGAGTAACGCTCAGAGAACACTCTAGAGTAACGCTCAGAGAACACTAGAGTAACGCTCGGAGAACACTCTAGAATAATGCTCAGAGAACACTCTAAAGTAACGCTCAGAGAACACTCTAGAGTAACGCTCAGAGAACACTAGAGTAACGCTCAGAAAACACTCTAGAGTAACGCTCAGAGAACACTAGAGTAACGCACAGAGAACACTCTAGAGTAACGCTCAGAGAACACTCTAGAGTAACGCTCAGAGAACACTCTAGAGTAACGCTCAGAGAACACTCTAGAGTAACGCTCAGAGAACACTCTAGAGTAACGCTCGGAGAACACTCTAGAGTAATGCTCGGAGAACACTCTAGAGTAACGCTCAGAGAACACTCTAGAGTAACGCTCAGAGAACACTAGAATAACGCTCGGAGAACACTCTAGAGTAATGCTCGGAGAACACTCTAGAGTAACGCTCAGAGAACACTAGAGTAACGCTCAGAGAACACTCTAGAGTAACGCTCAGAGAACACTAGAGTAACGCTCAGAGAACACTCTAGAGTAACGCTCAGAGAACACTAGAGTAACGCTCAGAGAACACTCTAGAGTAACGCTCAGAGAACACTCTAGAGTAACGCTCAGAGAACACTCTAGAGTAACGCTCAGAGAACACTCTAGAGTAACGCTCAGAGAAAACTAGAATAACGCTCGGAGAACACTCTAGAGTAATGCTCGGAGAACACTCTAGAGTAACGCTCAGAGAACACTAGAGTAACGCTCAGAGAACACTCTAGAGTAACGCTCAGAGAACACTCTAGAGTAACGCTCAGAGAACACTCTAGAGTAACGCTCAGAGAACACTCTAGAGTAACGCTCAGAGAACACTAGAGTAACGCTCGGAGAACACTCTAGAGTAATGCTCAGAGAACACTCTAGAGTAACGCTCAGAGAACACTCTAGAGTAACGCTCAGAGAACACTAGAGTAACGCTCAGAGAACACTCTAGAGTAACGCTCAGAGAACACTAGAGTAACGCTCAGAGAACACTCTAGAGTAACGCTCAGAGAACACTCTAGAGTAACGCTCAGAGAACACTCTAGAGTAACGCTCAGAGAACACTCTAGAGTAACGCTCAGAGAACACTCTAGAGTAACGCTCGGAGAACACTCTAGAGTAATGCTCGGAGAACACTCTAGAGTAACGCTCAGAGAACACTCTAGAGTAACGCTCAGAGAACACTAGAATAACGCTCGGAGAACACTCTAGAGTAATGCTCGGAGAACACTCTAGAGTAACGCTCAGAGAACACTAGAGTAACGCTCAGAGAACACTCTAGAGTAACGCTCAGAGAACACTAGAGTAACGCTCAGAGAACACTCTAGAGTAACGCTCAGAGAACACTAGAGTAACGCTCAGAGAACACTCTAGAGTAACGCTCAGAGAACACTAGAGTAACGCTCAGAGAACACTCTAGAGTAACGCTCAGAGAACACTCTAGAGTAACGCTCAGAGAACACTCTAGAGTAACGCTCAGAGAACACTCTAGAGTAACGCTCAGAGAACACTCTAGAGTAACGCTCAGAGAACACTAGAATAACGCTCGGAGAACACTCTAGAGTAATGCTCGGAGAACACTCTAGAGTAACGCTCAGAGAACACTAGAGTAACGCTCAGAGAACACTCTAGAGTAACGCTCAGAGAACACTCTAGAGTAACGCTCAGAGAACACTCTAGAGTAACGCTCAGAGAACACTCTAGAGTAACGCTCAGAGAACACTCTAGAGTAACGCTCAGAGAACACTCTAGAGTAACGCTCAGAGAACACTAGAATAACGCTCGGAGAACACTCTAGAGTAACGCTCAGAGAACACTAGAATAACGCTCGGAGAACACTCTAGAGTAATGCTCGGAGAACACTCTAGAGTAACGCTCAAAGAACACTCTAGAGTAACGCTCAGAGAACACTCTAGAGTAACGCTCAGAGAACACTAGAATAACGCTCGGAGAACACTCTAGAGTAATGCTCGGAGAACACTCTAGAGTTACGCTCAGAGAACACTCTAGAGTAACGCTCAGAGAACACTCTAGAGTAATGCTCGGAGAACACTCTAGAGTAACGCTCAGAGAACACTAGAGTAACGCTCAGAGAACACTAGAGTAACGCTCGGAGAACACTCTAGAGTAATGCTCGGAGAACACTAGAGTAACGCTCAGAGAACACTAGAATAACGCTCGGAGAACACTCTAGAGTAATGCTCGGAGAACACTCTAGAGTAACGCTCAGAGAACACTCTAGAGTAACGCTCAGAGAACACTCTAGAGTAATGCTCAGAGAACACTAGAGTAACGCTCGGAGAACACTCTAGAGTTACGCTCAGAGAACACTCTAGAGTAACGCTCAGAGAACACTCTAGAGTAACGCTCAGAGAACACTCTAGAGTAATGCTCGGAGATCACTCAAAAGTAATGCTCAGAGAACACTCTAGAGTAACGCTCAGAGCACACTCTAGAGTAACGCTCAGAGAACACTCTAGATTAACGCTCAGAGAACACTCTAGAGTAACGCTCAGAGAACACTCTAGAGTAACGCTCAGAGAACACTCTAGAGTAACGCTCAGGGAACACTCTAGAGTAACGCTCAGAGAACACTCTAGAGTAACTCTCAGAGAACACTCTAGAGTAACGCTCAGAGAACACTCTAGAGTAACGCTCAGAGAACACTCTAGAGTAACGCTCAGAGAACACTCTAGAGTAACGCTCAGAGAACACTAGAGTAACGCTCAGAGAACACTCTAGAGTAACGCTCAGAGAACACTCTAGAGTTACGCTCAGAGAACACTCTAGAGTAACGCTAAGAGAAGACTCTAGAGTAACGCTCGGAGAACACTCTAGAGTAACGCTGAGAGAACACTCTAGAGTAACGCTAAGAGAAGACTCTAGAGTAACGCTCGGAGAAGACTCTAGAGTTACGCTCGGAGAACACTAGAGTAACGCTCAGAGAACACTCTAGAGTAACGCTCGGAGAACACTCTAGAGTAACTCTCAGAGAACACTCTAGAGTAACGCTCAGAGAACGCTCTAGAGTAACGCTCAGAGATCACTCTAGAGTAACGCTCAGAGAACGCTCTAGAGTAACGCTCAGAGAACACTCTAGAGTTACGCTCAGAGAACACTCTAGAGTAACGCTAAGAGAACACTCTAGAGTAACGCTCAGAGAACACTAGAGTAACGCTCAGAGAACGCTCTAGAGTAACGCTCGGAGAACACTCTAGAGTAACGCTCAGAGAACACTCTAGAGTAACGCTCAGAGAACACTCTAGAGTAACGCTCAGAGAACACTAGAGTAACGCTCAGAGAACACTCTAGAGTAACTCTCAGAGAACACTAGAGTAACGCTCAGAGAACACTCAAGAGTAACGCTCAGAGAACACTCTAGAGTAACGCTCAGAGAACACTCTAGAGTAACGCTCAGAGAACACTAGAGTAACGCTCAGAGAACACTCTAGAGTAACGCTCAGAGAACACTCTAGAGTAACGCTCAGAGAACACTCTAGAGTAACGCTCAGAGAACACTAGAATAACGCTCAGAGAACACTCTAGAGTAACGCTCAGAGAACACACTAGAGTAACTCTCAGAGAACACTCTAGAGTAACGCTCAGAGAACACTCTAGAGTAACGCTCAGAGAACACTAGAGTAACGCTCAGAGAACACTAGAGTAACGCTCAGAGAACACTCAAGAGTAACGCTCAGAGAACACTCTAGAGTAACGCTCAGAGAACACTAGAGTAACGCTCAGAGAACACTCTAGAGTAACGCTCGGAGAACACTCTAGAGTAACGCTCAGAGAACACTCTAGAGTAACGCTCAGAGAACACTCTAGAGTAACGCTCAGAGAACACTCTAGAGTAACGCTCGGAGAACACTCTAGAGTAACGCTCGGAGAACACTCTAGAGTAACGCTCGGAGAACACTCTAGAGTAACGCTCGGAGAACACTCTAGAGTAACGCTCAGAGAACACTCTAGAGTAACGCTCGGAGAACACTCTAGAGTAACGCTCAGAGAACACTCTAGAGTAACGCTCGGAGAACACTCTAGAGTAACGCTCAGAGAACACTCTAGAGTAACGCTCGGAGAACACTCTAGAGTAACGCTCAGAGAACACTCTAGAGTAACGCTCGGAGAACACTCTAGAGTAACTCTCAGAGAACACTCTAGAGTAACGCTCGGAGAACACTCTAGAGTAACGCTCGGAGAACACTCTAGAGTAACGCTCAGAGAACACTCTAGAGTAACGCTCAGAGAACACTCTAGAGTAATGCTCAGAGAACACTAGAGTAATGCTCGGAGAACACTCTAGAGTAACACTCAGAGAACACTCTAGAGTAACGCTCAGAGAACACTCTAGAGTAACGCTCAGAGAACACTCTAGAGTAACGCTCGGAGAACACTCTAGAGTAACGCTCAGAGAACACTAGAGTAACGCTCAGAGAACACTCTAGAGTAACGCTCAGAGAACACTCTAGAGTAACGCTCGGAGAACACTCTAGAGTAACGCTCAGAGAACACTCTAGAGTAACGCTCAGAGAACACTCTAGAGTAACGCTCAGAGAACACTCTAGAGTAACGCTCAGAGAACACTCTAGAGTAACGCTCAGAGAACACTTCTCATTCAGAAGTGATGTTCTAAAGACATAACATATTTTTAATATTGTAATGCTGATGTTTATGAGAAGTTCACATCCAAAAACCCCAATAGAAAAGTCAAAATAACATTACATTTATGCATTTACATTAGGATTAAGTTTTCTACTGACTGCATTTCCAAACCCTGTTAAATATGAGACCTGCATGATAAAAAATAAGAGTCAGAAACAATTTAAATACTGCTTACACACATAAAACGTAATGAGGGGCTACGTGTCAATTTTAAGTACTCTGAAAACACAACTGCACTGGGAGATGTATCTCTCTCTCTCTCTCTCTCTCTCTCTCTCTCTCTCTCTCTCTCTCTCTCTCTCTCTCTCTCTCTCTCTCTCTCTCTCTCTCTCTCTCTCACTCTCTCTCTCTCTCTCAGCCAGTAACACGCAAGCTGATGTTTGTTCTGAATCTCAGCCTAACAGATCAAACCCAGCTCAGCACAGAATTACCCATAAGACCCCTGCAGCGATGGAGGAGGCACATGCTGCACACTAAGGGAGATCGAGACGGGGAAAAAGTTAAGAAGAGGGAAAGCAAGAGGGTTCGGAACAGGCTTGGCCATAACGCCGTGAGTCCCATGTTGCGAGCGGATTTACAGACGGCCCTCAGAGGCCGGCGAGGCGCTTTATCAGCTTTCTAGAGCGACGATGACTTGCACGGTTGCAATTTTGAATAAAAGCGATATTGTAGGCAGTCAACCTGCTGTCCATAAATGTCAGAAGAGTTGGCCTTCAAAGTGATTATGTTGTGCTCGATAGTTCCAGCTCAAATGAGGCATTGATTTAAGCACCTTTTAAAAGGTCAGCAGTTTTGATTCGGAGCTAATAGTTTGCTTGCTATCGTCAAAGAAAAGTGCTCCTTTCCAAATAAGAGTATTATTTCTCCTTTACGCTGCTGTACTACTGGGCAGTGACAGACTCCGCTTTGCTCACGATTTTCCAGTCCAGGCTGAAAAGTCACTGTTTCTCCAAGCCAAATAAACTGGCCTGAATCTCTGGCTCATTACAATGTGTGTAATCAGAGTCAAAAATTAACTTTTCGCCACAACTGCCAATGGCGGGTGAATTCGGAACATTTATCTACTTTACATTTTTCTCAGCATTTATGGAATATTGCATTATTATAAAAAAAAATTCTGATCTGAAAGTCTCGCATCTGTTTTATTCAAGTCAAAAGTTGTATTTATTATACTACGGGGCAGTTGAACGTTCTGAGGCGTGCAATTACTTTCTGGCAAAAAAAAAAAAAAAATACAACTTAAAGGCTACACATGACATTTTTTCACTAGCGATCTAATAACAGAGCTGTTTAGAGACGCACAGAGGTAGCCTAATTCACACAAAGCTCTCTCTCTCTCTCTCTCTCTCTCTCTCTCTTAATAACTTTTACTTTAACTCTCATTAATAACTGCAGTAGAGCGCTATTAACGGTTCAAGCCTCCGTTAACAGCTTTAAAATGACGTTTCGGAACTAGCAAAAGAGCCGTTGGATGAGACTCGGAAGAAATAGTCCTACTCACAATAGCGATTTAAGTACAAAAACCGGACGAATCCCTTGAAATATCATAGGATTGATGTCTTGAGGTGTGGTACCCGTAAAGTGGAATAATTGACTCCAGGCCGTTGAATTATTAGAAAAATAATGCACACCCGACGTGTAACGTCCACTCCGCTTCACATCGTTACCGCATCACCACCTCGGTTGTGCATTATTTTTCGGAAAATTCAAGGGCCTGGAGTCAATTATTCCTTACACATCACATACTGTGGACTGGAAATGTATTATTTTGATTTTCATTTATTATTTTAATACTATTTCATTCATAATTGGATGTATAAGGTGTTTATGAAGTTTAAGTGCATGAGAGAGTTATGTATATACTGCATGAACATTGGTATCATGGCAGACACAGGGGGGGGGGGGGGGGGGGGGACAATTTTGCCCATACAGGACTGTGCATACATGTAATGTGGCATAAGAGGCGTATCATCGACTGATGGAAATATTCTTTATATGGAAAGTGGATTGTGAAACACGTGTATGTATGAAGTACACATTCTATTTTAACCATAGGATGCAAGTGTCGCTACGTTACGTCAGTGGTATATAATGCTGACTGTTAATGCACTGCCCCAGAGAAACACATACAGCTGGCACGACGACAGCCAGTTTCTCTCCTATGCCTGATACATATGACAATAAAGAGCTTTTTGACAAGGCAACTGGTATCCGGTCCTGTGATTTCATCATAACGCTGTAATCACAGATCAACACATACTGGCCACTTTTTTTAGGTACACCTGTTCAAGTGCTCATTAACACAAATATCTAATCAGCCAATCACATGGCAGAAACGCAATGCCTTTAGGCATGTAGACATGATCAAGAGGATCTGCTGAAGTTCAAACTGAGCATCAGAGTGGGGAAGAAAGCTGATTTAAGTGACTTTGAACATGGCATGGTTGTTGAGTATTTCAGAAACCTTCCCTATGCACAACCGTCCCTACGGTTTGCTAGTAAAACAAAGCTTTTTAAAACGTAGAATTAATTTAAAAATTATTTGAAAAAAGTTTTGAAGCGCTCAATACACCACACACTGGTGGCAAGAGCAATGTAAACTGCAATTGCAAATGTTTTATTGAAAATGTAAGCAAATGCAATTAACAAATAATCCAGTACCATTCAATATGAAGTATTGGTATTATAAGTGTTATTATAAATTGTTCTTGTTTTTTTATGGAGAGCTTGGATAACCAAGCCAAGATGAGCCTATTAACGACAATTCTTCCTTTTTACTATACAAACTAAATTGTCTACAATTGTATCAAATCGATCAGAGATCAGCTAAAAAACACATAGACCAGGGATGGGCAAACTCACTCCTGGGTGGCCACTGTCTTGCAGAGTTTAGTTCCAACTAGGGCTGGGCAATATGGGCCAAAAAATTATCACAATATAATTTTCCACATCAGTCGATATCGATAAATATCATGATAAATGTAAAATCTTAATTTATTTACAGTTTAAAGGCATATTTTTGGCACATATATTGCTGAGTGAAAGATGTAGAGAACAGACAGCTAACTGTGGTTATCCTTTATTGTCAAAACATGACAAACACTTCCCAAACAGGTGAACAATTTATTAAAACTAAGGTAGATTTATTTATTAAAATAATAATTGTGATCAGCATTTTTTTACTCTACTGTATATCAATAATATCATTACTTAATCGTGTAGGTAGTAAAACACTAAAAAGGCAAATGGGCACAAAAAAAAACAAAAAAAACAAAGGGTCCTCTGTGCATCTCTCTCTCTCTCTCTCTCTCTCTCTCTCACACACACACACACACAGACACACACACCTCACCGACAGTGGGCTGGTCACGAGAGGAGGGAGAGAGCAAAGTTCAGTATTTCGGATCTCCAGTAAGGGCTGTCTAGTCTATTTTATTCATTTTAAACATCAGATGACATTATTTCTCTTTTGATACAGGTGATGCTGAGTCATTAATACATCACCAAAGACAAACAATTATGACAATTATGATAGCGATCATATACAAGTCCAATCTTTTAGTGATTATAGTTTGGTAGCGTTTGTTGTAAGTCAGCCACCGCAACTAACAAGGTAATAAGCCTGTGTGTGAATGTAGTTAATGTAGATTTACCGTTGTGTTGGGCTCAATGTTATATGGAAGAACTTAGAAGAAGCACGATCATTTAATAAATGAATTCCATGTGGTGAACTTGAACCTATGATAAGCAGTCCACGTAGCCTTCGTCGCTGTTTTATGTCATTTTTATCGCTCCACTTCACTCCAATCCTCCCAGCCGATCAACCACTGACTGTACACAACAGCGCGTGCAGCGCCCAGAAGCCCGGTCTGCAATACACATGCGCAGCATTACGCATAGCGTGTAAGCATTATATCAAGAATTTATCAAACTGTTGTTATCGTTTTATCGACCAGCCCTAGTTCCAACCCTAATCAAACTCACCTGAACCAGCTAATCAATGTCTTCAGGATTATTAGAAAGCTACAGGTAGGTGAGTTTGATTAGGGTTGGAGCTAAACTCTGCAGGCCGAGTTTGCCCATCCCTGATAAAGACACTGGCTAATTGGTTAATCGCCCCTAGCGGCAAATCATTTCGAAAAAAAATGTTTGTCATCATGAAGCCTAGTTTACTGAAATCACGACACTCTGGCAGTTTGATACAAGCTCCGAAACACTGGTTCAAAACAAGAGATTCACAAAGGAGTTTGTTTATTAAGCGAGCAGGGCAACCACCCAGTAGAGCATTACAATAATCGAGCCTTGAGCTCATGAACTAACTGTTCAGCATTTGGCATTGAGAGCATGTGTCGAAGTATAAATATATTGTTAGGATGGAAGAATGTGGTTTTACAGATGCTAGAAACATGGCGCTCAAATGAAATATTGGTATCAAAAAGAGAAATATTATCATCCCAGTATGGACCAAAATCTCTGAGGAATGTTTCCAGCAGAATCTGTGCAACAAATAATTAAGGCAGTTAGAAGAATTAAGGCAAACAACTAAAATTATAATGAAAACAGAAAATATAAAAAGCTAATTTAATTCAAATATTAACAAAAACTATAATTAGGAATGAACCAATATGAACATTTTGGCTGACACCGATAACCGAAAAATCTTTATATTTGAAAGCTGATATCGATATATTGGCCGCTAAATCTAAATCCAAAATGTTATATCATTTTTGAAGGTCTGATTACAAAAATAAAAATCTCACCATTAAATGCCAGGTCTCAAGAACAAATAATATAATTTTATGTATTATTCTATTTTCCTTTTTGAAGTGATTTTAATCATATTTCAAGCAATTCAAAACCATCTTTTCTTATACAGGCTGATAATGATAACATTAAAAATGAACATAAATTGGCCAATTAACTATAATAGCATGTCAATAATACTAGAATAACAATGGTGTAGTGTGGCAGTTCCTAATAATGAGGGCCGCGTATAGTCCAACATTGAATTGGCCAGGGTTTATTTCCGATCCAGTGAAGAGGAATCAACAGCGTATCCTGGTGCACTTGTAACTGATTTCATCTTAAACAAACACAGACGGTGGAGTTATGAAGGAGATTATTCAAAAACATTAAAATGAATGTAAATGGACCCGAACCAAATCCTCAGCTATTCAGATAACCAGCCGACTGTGAGGAAGCAAAGCTTTCTCTCCATTCCGGAAAAGAGATGCAAATCACAGCGTGACTTACCTGGTGGCATACAATTACCCATCATTCTCTGTGGCATTATCCAACAATAACATCCCGCAAACAAACATCTCTTTGTGAGGCGTCTCATCATTAAACTAGAGGCCGGTGTGTCTGGCAGAGATACCGAACAATTACTTGAGCGGGAGGATTTACATTGTGGTGCTGAGCTAGGCAGCATTGTCATAACCGAGTCGTTGGATTGCTCAGGTGTTGTCAGATAATTTATTTAACATGGAAATTATTCTGCTTTGAGGCAAATTTCAATTACTCTGCTCCACCGGGGGGGCAAATGTAGGATCGAGGAAAATGAACATGATGCAAAGATTTAGCTCAGCTGCTGCGGCTTGATTAAAATACCACAAACCATCCGAAGGGAACGAGACATTTAAAGATCGCTTTCTCTGCCGGTGCCGGCCTGAAACCAAGACAATTGAATTAGTGTTGCCAAAGACTAAACAAACGCTCTCGCTAAATAAGACTTTAAACAGGTGGCAGAAAAGAAAAGATACAACTCAATATATACTACTATTATCGTTTATAGTAATATTTTGGTTGATCTTTTCTTTTTTGTTTGCAGCTTAATTTTAGTAACATTGCTGTGTGTCATTTTTATTTTTATATTTTATTAGTTAGTTACTTAGTTAGATATATATATATATATATATATATATATATATATATATATATATATATATATATATATATATATATATATATATATATATATATATATATATATATATATATATATATATATATATATATATATATATATATATATATATATAAAGGAAACAAACAAACAATTAAATGAATGAATGAATGAATAATATTCCATTTGTAGTCTAACAAGCCTAAAATCTGAAGGAAATTTTTTAAAAATATATTAAAAAAATAATACAAATGTTTGTAAAATATAAATGATTTATTTATGTAAATTATGCCATATTTAATCATGGAGACTACTCATTCAACATTTAGTTTGTTATATATAGTTTTTTATATATTCAAAGAAGAAACAAGCTTTAATGCTCCACAATCCGGCTGTTTTTAAGGGTAGACGTGTGTGTGTGTGTGTGTGTGTGTGTGTGTGTGTGTGTGTGTGTGTGTGTGTGTGTGTGTGTGTGTGTGTGTGTGTGTGTGTGTGTGTGTGTGTGTGTGTGTGTGTGTGTGTGTGTGTGTGTGTAAAGATCTGCTCGACTCGATGTAAGTCACATGACCACTCTGATCTGAAGAAAGCTGTTTGTGCACGAGTTTAATTCCTGTTCTAGCGTGTCCTTGAGCAGTCGCGTCTTTCCTCAACGCTCTGCTCCTATCTGTGCTTTAATGAAGTTTCTCTCCTCCGTGGGAGAGGTAATTAATGGAATGGAGCGGATGAAGAAGAGTCGAGCTGGAGTCTTAAATTACAATTTGCACTTCAAACCGGCTTCTCCCTTAACCCGCAGTATTTGCATATGACAAGACAAAAGGTGCATCAATGTCAGGCCGAAGACTCTGAAGCCTCGTCTCTAAACACTCGCTGTGCGCCGCAGAGGCCCAGATCGCTCGCTTCTGATGGATGACAGACAGTGGAGGAACGCTGCACTCTCAAATGAGTTTATTGAGCGTCAAAGAGCCGCCGTTTTTGCCCGTGGACAAATGAAGGTGTGATTTACATTAATAAAGACTTCAATTTATTCAGCCTTTCAAATGAATTGTTTTTTTTTTCAGCAAAAAGCTCCGTGGTTATCTTCTGTAGACCCCATGACTCCAGCCGGCTTTCCGGCCTTTCATCAGCGCAAAGGCTCCATTATCAGAACGCATTCATCTCAAGAAATACTGTAAAGTCATATTTGAAAGTGTCATGAAATCCTCCTGATTTAGCCATGGAAAGCTGTGGAAAAGCGTAGCTGTAACTGGTCTGTGCTCTGCATTGTGTTGTGTGCTGTTGGAAAAGAACAGGACTGCATTCACAGTATTGTTGATCTTTTTATCTGATTTATACACATAAAAATAAGCTTCTTAAAAATATTGTTAATCACTAGCCTGGATGCCAGCCGAACTCAGCCCTGCCTACAGTCGAACTCAGCCCCACCCACAGCTGAACTCAGCCCCGCCTACAGTCAAACTCAGCCCCACCCACAGCTGAACTCAGCCCTGCCTACAGTCAAACTCAGCCCCACCCACACCTGAACTCAGCCCCGCCTACAGTCAAACTCAGCCCCACCCACAGCTGAACTCAGCCCTGCCTACAGTCAAACTCAGCCCCACCCACAGCTGAACTCAGCCCCGCCTACAGTCAAACTCAGCCCCGCCTACAGTCAAACTCAGCCCCACCCACAGCTGAACTCAGCCCCACCCACAGCTGAACTCAGCCCCGCCTACAGTCGAACTCAGCCCCACCCATAGCTGAACTCAGCCCTGCCTACAGTCGAACTCAGCCCCACCCACAGCTGAACTCAGCCCCGCCTACAGTCAAACTCAGCCCCACCCACAGCTGAACTCAGCCCCACCCACAGCTGAACTCAGCACTGCCTACAGTCGAACTCAGCCCCACCCACAGCTGAACTCAGCACTGCCTACAGTCGAACTCAGCCCCACCCACAGCTGAACTCAGCACTGCCTACAGTCGAACTCAGCCCCACCCACAGCTGAACTCAGCCCCGCCTACAGTCAAACTCAGCCCCACCCACAGCTGAACTCAGCCCTGCCTACAGTCAAACTCAGCCCCACCCACACCTGAACTCAGCCCCGCCTACAGTCAAACTCAGCCCCACCCACAGCTGAACTCAGCCCTGCCTACAGTCAAACTCAGCCCCACCCACAGCTGAACTCAGCCCCGCCTACAGTCAAACTCAGCCCCACCCACAGCTGAACTCAGCCCTGCCTACAGTCAAACTCAGCCCCACCCACAGCGGAACTCAGCCCCGCCTACAGTCAAACTCAGCCCCGCCTACAGTCAAACTCAGCCCCACCCACAGCTGAACTCAGCCCCGCCTACAGTCGAACTCAGCCCTACCCACAGCTGAACTCAGCACTGCCTACAGTCGAACTCAGCCCCACCCACAGCTGAACTCAGCCCTGCCTACAGTCAAACTCAGCCCCACCCACAGCTGAACTCAGCCCCGCCTACAGTCAAACTCAGCCCTGCCTACAGTCAAACTCAGCCCCACCCACAGCTGAACTCAGCCCCGCCTACAGTCAAACTCAGCCCCGCCTACAGTCAAACTCAGCCCCACCCACAGCTGAATTTAGCCCCACCCACAGCTGAACTCAGCACTGCCTACAGTCAAACTCAGCCCCACCCACAGCTGAACTCAGCACTGCCTACAGTCGAACTCAGCCCCACCAACAGCTGAACTCAGCACTGCCTACAGTCGAACTCAGCCCCACCCACAGCTGAACTCAGCCCCACCCACAGCTGAACTCAGCCCCGCCTACAGTCGAACTCAGCCCCACCCACAGCTGAACTCAGCACTGCCTACAGTCGAACTCAGCCCCACCCACAGCTGAACTCAGCCCCGCCTACAGTCGAACTCAGCCCCACCCACAGCTGAACTCAGCCCTGCCTACAGTCGAACTCTTGGAAACGTTGTCCATGTTTAGCATGAGAATCGACTCTTGAACAGTGGAAATAAGGCAGAATGCAGCAAACAGCACTAGACCCCACTTTAAATAAATAACATTACAGTTTCAGTTGTTGAACAATAAGATGAGAAAAAGGCTTTTCATCCTTAGGAGCGCTGGCCAAAACAACACTATTTACTGTGAAGTTGTAAAGCGTTTAAAGTGTAAACTTTCGTCCCAAGCTTGTTCCAGCATCCGTCCAGATCATCAGCCCGAATGGGGCAAACAGTTGTTGCAACTCATGCATAATTTATGTTATCGTCGTCCTTGGAAGAAAGCATTAAAGGTTTGGATAGTTCGAAAATCATCCTGCTGTGCCATGAAATGATGAATATTTCACACTCGCAGTCTCTTATTGTGAAGCTGCATCTCTCCTTCACTTTAAAGAGGAGAAACGGCACTGATTAAATGTTAGATGACTGGGAAGAGGATTGAGATTCAGAAGTCGTTAAAGATTGTCAGCACAACACAGCAGATACAGCCTCACATGCATCATTTTTCTCTGCTGGACACACACGCACACACACACACACATACACACACACGCACGCACACGCACACACACACACACACACACACACACACACACACACACACACACACACACACACACACACACACACACACACACACACACACACACACCTACCTCAAAGGAAAATGAATAAATAAATAAATATTCCATGAGCTGATGGAAGGCACTGAAGTAATTAGACACTGGCATTAATGAGCTTTTGCAGTTATATTCCTGTTTATCCAGTAATTAAGTGTAACAATCTTGTGTTATTATCTTTCCTATTTGTTTGCGCATGAAAATTGGGGACGATTCAGAACAATAGCACATAATTATTTTTAATTAACTGAAAACAATTGCTGAGGTATCGCCCGCATAGGTTAGCAGAAAAGCTATTTTGAGAATCTGTCTTTTGTGTAATAAAATGAGGAGATATTAATATTATCAGCATCACTGTATGGCAGGACAGATAGTTTATAGCACACTCCACATCGCATCAAGAGACGAGAGATTGTCGAACAGCCTCGTTTCTTCACATCAGGTCACACACAGTTTTAAAGGGTTGTTTGCATGCGATTTGACTTGTGTAACTTTAGTTAGTGTGTAATGTCGCTGCTTGAGCATAAACAGTATCTGCAAAGTTACAGCGCTGAAAGTTCACTGCAAACGGAGATATTGTCTTTTAAAGTTACGGCAGTTTATTGACTACAAAAATGGCCGGTTTGGACTACAACGAGCTTCTTCCTGGGTTGGTGACATCATAAACCCTCGCTAGTCTCCACAGATGTGACTTCTGCCCGTAATGGAGACAGAGCGTCATGATCTGAAAGCCACGCCCACCGGGGGGACTCTCCTTTGACTTTCTATTGCGGGAATCAGCCTCCTTGTCATTTCGGTTTTATTACAAAAAACAGAACAATGTCTAAA